>NC_083427.1:658090-735590 GCF_020745735.1 Hemiscyllium ocellatum
GTCCAATTCCGTGCTGACCCTGATGGTGACAATCTCGAGGGAATTTTAATTCAGTTCAGTTTAATAGAGTAAAAGAAGCTTTACTTTCAGTTTACAAGATGCTTTAGTTTGTATGTGACCTGGTGCTGTACCTGTCCTCGGGCTGATTGAATGGGTTGCAAGTTCCCGACTCAGGAGCCAAGAGTGTTGGCTGCTAAATCACATCTGATACACTCCAGCCGAATTTCTTCCAGTTTCACTCTGCAACTGCTTTATCTATTAATATTCATCCCTTCCTCTGTCGCTCTCTCTTCACCTCTGCTTTCCTTTGAGATGAGATAGTGTACTAAAGAAACAGCAACCTCAGCAGGACGGCTCAGTGGATAGCACTGCTGCCTCACAGCACCGGGATCCCAGATTCGATTCCAGCCTCGGGCAACTGTCTATGTGGAGTTTGCACATTCTTCCTGTGGTGCTGCGGTTTCCTTCCACAGTCCAAAGTTGTGCAGGTCAGGGTGGATTGGCCATGCTAGAATTGCCTGTAGAGTGAGGTGCATTCATCAGAAGGAAATGGGTCTGGGTGGGTTACTGTTCGGAGGGTTGGTGTGGACTTGTTTCCACACTGCAGGGAGTCTAATCTAATCCAATCTAATCAGGAAGTGGGCAGGACAACAAGAAACAGGAATTGTATCCCAAATCAGCACTATATGTGCCTTTCCTGTTTAAGTTAGCCGGTTTGAAGCCATGTGAGTGTTCCGTCTTGAAAAAGCGAGTCACTTTGCATTTCCTAAGGTAAAGCCATGTTAGTCATTGGCTCTTTTTACTTTGCACCAGTGTTACATTGGACTGTTAGTGAAGCCTACATTCTCACCTGGCCTACAGCTTTAGTCTTACTGTGGCTTCCTACTGGTCTCACCGATGGCTGTGAGATCTGATCAATGCTCTTTTGTAACAGCCACTCCCACTGCGTTGACCCTTTTCTTTGCTGCCTCTGATTTGCGACCTCTGGTTCTCCCTGACTCACTCTCTTGGCAAACTTTCATCAGACTAACCGACATAGCCTTCATTTCACTATCATCCTTGTGCCCATCCAAGAGTCGCTTAAATGTCCCTAATGTATCTGAGGCGCAAGTGAGGAACAGCAGATGCTGGAGATTGGAGTCGAGAGTGTGGTGCTGGAAAAGCACAGAGGTCAGGCAGCATCCGAGGAGTAAGAGAGTCAACGTTTTGGGCAAAAGCCCTTCCTCAACTCCCGATGAAGTGCTTATGCCCAAAACGTTGATTCTCTTGCTCCTTGGATGCTGCCTGACCTGCTGTGCTTTTCCAGCAGCACACTCTCAACCGCGATACATTAGCAGCTAGATGCAGGAGGTATAGATTTAAACAGCAAGGAGGAGGTTAAGTTGAAGGTTACAATATTTCTTTCATAATTTAAAACCTTACTTTAAAAGTTATCGTATCGCCTGATTCCCCAAAGCCTATCCACATCTACCAGATAAGAGTCAGGAATGTGATGGAAGAGTTATAGGGAGAGGCCGGATAGGCTGAGAATTTTTTCATTGGAACGTGGCAAGCTGAGGAGTGACCTTGTGTAGATGAATAAAATCAAGACGCATAGATAAGGTGAACAACAAAGGTCTTTTCCCTGGGATTAGGGAGTTCAGATTAGGGGCGGCTCAGTGGTTAGCACTGCTGCCTCACAGCGCCAGGGACCTGGGTTCGATTCCAGCCTCGGGCGACTGTGCAACCTCCACGCAGACATTCTCCCCGTGTCTGCGTGGGTTTTCTCCGGGTGCTTAGGTTTCCTCCCACAGTCCAAAGATGTGCAGGTCAGGGTGAATTGCCCACGGAAAATTGCCAATAGTGTTAGGTACATTAGTCAGAGGGAAATGGGTCTGGGTGGGTTACCCTCAGGAAGGGCCTGTTTCCACACTGTAGGAAATCTAATCTAATCTAAAACTAGAGGGTATCATTTTAAAGTGAGAGGAGAAAGATTTAAAAGGGACCTGAGGGGCAACTTTTCTACACAGAGGATGTGGAATGAACTGCCAGAGGTGCCGGTACAGTTAACAGCATTTAAAAGACATTTGGATGGTTACATGAATAGGAAAGGTTTAGAGAGATAGGAAAGGTTCAGAAAAGATTTACAAGGATGTTGCCAGGGTTGAAGGATTTGAGATATAGGGAAAGGCTGAACAGGCTGGGGCTGTTTTCCCTGGACAGTCATAGGCTGAGGTTTACAAAATCATGAGGGGCATGGAAAGGATAAATAGACAGAGTCCTTCCCCTGGGGTGGGGGAAGTTCAGAACTAGAGGGCATAGGTTTAAGGTGAGAGGGAAAAGATATAAAAGGGAGCTAAGGGGGCAACTTTTTCACACAGAGGGTGGTACGTGTATGGAATGAGTTGCCAGAGGAAGTGGTGGAGGCTGGTACAATTGCAACATTTAAGAGGCATCTGGATGGATATAGGAATAGGGAGGGTTTAAAGGGATATGGGCTGGCAGGTGGGACTAGTTTGGGTTGGGATATCTGGTCGGCATGGACGGGTTGGACCGAAGGGTCGGTTTCCGTGCTGTACATCTCTATGACTCCATGGGGCAAACACAAGCGAGTGGGATGAGTTGAGTTTGGGAAACTTTATTGGCATGGATAAGTTGGAGTGACGGGTCTGTTTCTGTGCTGTATGCCTCATGTGTCTTGCTTGGATGAGTGCAGCTCCAACAATATTTAAGAAGCTCGAGATCAGCCAGGACAGAGCAACCCAAGTGTTTGGTACTACATCCACGAATACCATTACCTCCACTGCCTTTGGACAGCAGCAAACTCCCGACCTTCCCCTTGCCCACGACCCCACCGCAACCTATCAGGCAAAATCACTCGCTCTGCCCATGCCCTGACTGCTTCCGGTGATCTGCCCTGCGCTGCCTCCAACCTCATTCCACCAGCCCCGCACGGCCCAGTACTACTGCTCCCCAAGACCCACCAGCACAACTACCCCGGGCCGACCCATTGTCTCGGCACGCACCTGCCACACTGAACTCCTCTCGTCCTACCTCGACTCCATCCTCTCCCTCTTGGTTCAGGCACTTCCCATCTACGTCTGTGACACCAGGGCTGCCCCCCTCCCCTCCCACCCTCCCATCTCTTCAGTAACTTCCAGTTCCCTGGCATTCAGCACTTTACCTTCCCTTGTACATGTCCATACAGACAAGGATGGCCTTCAGGTCCTCGGCTTCTTCCTCCCCAACAGATCCATCCAGTCCCTCTCCACGAATACCCACCTGGCCGAACTGGTCCTCACCCTCAATAACTTTTACCTTTGAACTCTTCTCGTTTCCTCCAAATCCAGCGGGTGGCCATGGGCACCCGGATGGACCCCAGCTACGCCTGCCTCTTTGTCGGCTACGTCGCACAGTCCATCTTCAATACCTACACAGGCACTGTGTCCCAACTCTTCCGCTGTTATGTCGATGACTGCATCGGTGTAGCGTCCTGCACCCAGGCTGAACTGGAGCGGTTCATCGACTTCACCCTCAACTGCCCTCATTCACTTGGGCCCATCTCGGACACGTCCCTGCCATTATGCGACCTCGCCATTTCCATCCCCGGCGACAGTCTCCAGACGGACCTTTATTACAAATCCAGAGACTCCCACCTCCCACCCAATATCCTGCAAGAACGCCATCCTGTTTTCCTAATTCCTCTGCCACATCTGCTTGGACGAGGAGACATTCCACTCCCAAGCATCCCTGATGTGCACCTATTTCAAACATGCTTTTACCTCCTCTGTCATCCAGACAGCCCTCCACTGCACCATCTTCATTCCCCATTCCACTGATTTATACCCCACCCCCTCCGAATGGAATAAAGACGGGGACCCCTTGTCCTCACCTAATGCCGCACCTATCTCCGCATCCAATGCATCATCCTCAAACACTTGTACCAACTCCAATTGGACCCCGCCATGAAGAACGTCTCTCCCTCCACACCCCTCTCTGGCTTCCACAAGGACCGTTTCCTCCGACAGACTTTGGTTTGTACCGCTTTCACCACCAAACCCCCGCCTTCCACAGGTACCTTCCTCCAACCAGGAAAGATGCAAAACTTGCTGGCACCCCACCCCACTCTCATCCATCCAGGGTCCAAACAGTCCTTCCAGGTGAAACAGAAATTCACCAGCCTGTCTTCCAACCTAGTTTATTGCATCAGGCATTCCCAATGGTGGTCTTCTGTACGTCGGCGAAACGGATGTAAACTTAGGGGGTGGTTCATATTGCCATGCATCTTAGCCAGTCACCGCCTATTTTAATTCCCCTTCCCACTCCCTTTCTGACATGACCATCCTTGGCCTCCTCTGTTGCCACAACAAACAACACCGCAAATCAGAGGAACAACACCTCACCTTCCCCCTGGGCAGCTTACAGCCCAGAGGAACCCACACTGAGTTCTCCAATTTCAAATAACCCTCCCCCACCCCCCCCCCCTCCCCCATCCCCCTGACTCCCTTCCCAGCTACCCCACCACCACCATTGCTCCTGGCCCCCAACTGGATTCATTCCTCCGTTGACCAGCCAGGTTGTACCCTTCACCTATCCCCATTTCACCACCCTGCCCCCAGCACACCCTTTATCTGCAGCTCCCCCTTACACCCACCCACAGTCCTGAAGACTGACTCCACCTGAAATGTCGACTTCTCCACCTCCTGGTGCTGCTTGGCCTACTGCGTTCGCCCAGCCTCCTGCTTGTCTACTTTGTATTCCTGAGTCTGCTGTTCTTTTGTCTCTCACCGAGTTTGCCCGGTTGCAGCAGTGTGTACCATTTACCATATTGCATTGGAGAAATTGTCAAGGGTCCCTCAGACAGCATCTTTCAAAGCCACGACCACTACCATCCAGGAAGTCAAGGGCAGCAGGTGCATGGAAATGCCATCAGCATGAAATTCACCTTAAAAACACACGCCATCCTGACTTGGTAATGTATCACTGGTCCTTCACTATGGCTGGGTCAAAACCCAAAGTCCCTCTCCAACAGTACAGTGGTTACTTTGTTTGTAGAAGGAAGCTCATTACTATCTTCTCCAGGGCAATTACAAATGGGTAATAATCCATGAATGAATACAAAAAAATTACCAATACAGTAATTTAGCCATGTAAGGTGTATCATCGAAACCCTATAAACGCGGAAACAGGCAATTCGACTTATCGAGTCCACACCGATCACTGAAGAACATCCCACCCAAAGATGTGCAGCTCAGGGTGAATTAGCCATGCTAAATTGCCCATAGTGTTAGGTGCATTAGTTAGAGGCAAATGGGACTGGGTGGTTTACTCTTCAGAGGGTCGGTGTGGACTGGTTGGGCCGAAGGGCCTGTTTCCACACTGTAGGGAATCTAATGTAATCTAATTTTGCTGTGTAAGGTATTTCAATGTATCATAGAACCCCTCCAGAGCAGATACAGACAATTTGACCCATCGAGTCCACACCGAGCACCAACTGAACATCCCATCCAGACCCAGACCCACCGCCTATCCTCATAACCCTACATTTCCCACAGCTAATCCACCTCGCCTGGGCACTATGGATGGCTGATCCACCCAACCAACATATTCTTTGGACTGTGGCTGGAAACTGGTTCACCTCGAAGAATGGGGCGATCGTGCAGTCTCCACACAGACAGGTGGAATGGAACCCAGATCCCGGGAGTTGAGGCGAGTGCTAGCCACTGAGCTGCCCCATATAGGGCATTGTGATATTCATTTCACTTTCTGACAAGGAAGGAACTCCAGAACCTAAATACAGCTTTTCCATTGGATGTAATAGGAGCAGTGTGACTGGCATAGCTGTCTCGCTGAAAGTTGCACTTCTTCAGACTGCAACCTGGATTGTAAGTGAGGATGTCCTATATGTCAATCAGGCTGTCAGTGTCGCCTGGTTGAAATGGAGCAGTGGTTGCTTGGCCTGGTTTGGGAAGCTCAGCAGCAAAATGGAGGTGCAACTGCTCGCACAGCAGCTAACAGCTTTTTACTGAACTCCCTGTGAGCAAAGAGGCGCAAGACATCTCCTCCTTCACCCATCCCAGACTCTGCAGGAAGTGTTCACCTTCCCAGTCTTGCAGTCACACCTTCTCCTTCTAGGGAGCGTCAAATTAGACCAAATTTGTCGCCGTTGGGTTTTGTTGTGAGTTTACGCAGATTAAAAGAGCACACAATTGTCAGATCAGTCGTGAAGTCCAAGCTCAGGTGGACGGCTGTTCTTGTTTCGCAAACTGCTCAGGACCATGGGTCTTCCACTCTCGCCTGTCTTTCACCGTTTTCAAATATCCGCTGCGGCGCATCTGCAATCATTTTGTGACAGCCAAAATCAAAATATAACCACGCAGACCCCTATTCCTGCAGATCTCCCCTTCCAGGTTGCTCTGACCGAATGGCCAAGATATTGACATTTTCTCTCCTGGACGTCACCATTTAGAGTTCACTACGCCCCAGCAATTTCAAATACATCACCTGCACGTGGAATTTTTAGCATACATCTCAACATTTACACTTCAAAGGTCACTATTTTATTCCACGCTTCTTTACGTATTGTCCAGGCCTCTGGGGCATACAGGTCTTATCCTGTTAGCGTAAGGGTAAGTTTTCTTATTGTGAATACACCCTTTGCCCTCGTAAAATGACTTCTGAAAGTTTAACACCGTCCAAATCCTGGACGTTAAGAATTAACAATCCATTGGGTTCTGGTCTTGAAAGTCTATAGCCTTAAAACTTGCCTTTAAACATTCAGACTAAAATGTAACGCTGAATTATAGAACACATTTACTGCACTAGAAAATAGACTGGCAGGAAGGCTCAGAAAAAGAGGGGGAACTTAAAGATTGGGACACTTGGGCTCACCAAGTGATAATGGATGCTGTAAAACCATGAAGAAGGTTTGCCTCAGCATCGGTGAACCTGTGTGAACAGGACACCAAGTGATAACATTCACAGCCATTCCCTTGTGAAATTAATGACAGTGTTTGAATCTGACCCTGAAACGAAACTCTGTGGTATCAAAAGCTTTGTAAATAACGGTTGGATCATGTTCACTATCATGGACTCTCATTACTCCTTGTAAGTGAGGCAGACACAGAGAGAGAGAAAAACAACTTGCTGTTTTTACAGACCAAGACTGCCCCACTGTAAATTCTAACTCGCCAGATCTTATGTCTTACTTGAATTTGAATCACAAACTTGATAGGAAGGCATGTTTAATTCAAGACTAATTAATCATTTGAAATACAACCTCGCAGTAGCATTTCAGCCTCAGGTACAGAATGATTCTGTGCTTAAGATAAAAAGCAGGAATCTGCTCCAAGCTTAAAAATATTCTGAACCTAACATTGAAGAGATTCTGAACAATCTGTCAGGAAGCCATTTTATTGTCGAAAGTTTGCCCTCCTTGCTCAGAAACCATTTCATAAAACAATGATATCAGACATGTGAGCTGTGCAAGGTGACTATGAGCTCTCCAATTAGCTCAGACTGGACCTCTTTATGATAGGAGTTTATCTCGCTAGCAAGCTGGGTATGTTTTTCCCACCTGATGGATAGCTCAAGGCCTGTAGGAGTGATCTGTCAAGCGCGCACAGATCTGTCAGTTAACTTTTCTTCCTTGCGAATTATTGTCTTTCACTGTTCTCTGTCTAATTAAGAACGTACAATGTTTTTGTGAACTTTGTATAAAGGAAGCCACTTAGTATCAGTACATCGGAGTAGTCTGTTGGGGCACTGAGGACCGGTACCCTACTCTCCTAGGTTATTAGAACCTAGCTAGTTTAGCGTATAGGTGTCAGTGTTATATTGTAACAGTGATGCTATTAGTGAATAAAGGGGATGACTAAAATTATATTAAACTGTCTGTAAGAGGTTTTTATTCCAGATTTCCAAAGAGTACAATTTCCGAGACAGACCTGTAAAGCCTCTCTCTTGGTTCGAGTCCACAAGGGATTCCCTGGGCCGTCTCAAACCTGTACTTTAACAGTGTCTTGTACTTAAGTTTCTGTCAAGCTCTGCTCAATCTTACTGACATGTCTTGTAATTGTGGTGGGAATAACAAGTTCTCTTTGCGTTTCCCACTCTTTTGCTTGCCCTGACTGCTGCAACAAAACATTACCTCAGGATCTGTTTTTGGACCATTTCTGTTTGTCATTTTTATAAATGACCTGGAGGAGGGGCTAGAAGGTTGGGTGAGCAAGTTTGCGGATGATACAAAAGTCGGTGGAGTTGTTGACAGTGAGGAAGGATGTGGCAGGTTACAGTGGGATATAGATAAGCTGCAGAGCTGGGCAGAAATTTGGCAAACGGAGTTCAATGTAGGTAAGTGTGAAGTGATTCACTTTGGTAAGAGTAACAAGAAGATGGGGTACTGGGCTAATGGTCGGATACTTGGTAGTGTGGATGAGCAGAGGGATCTTGGTGTCCATGTACACAGATCTCTGAAAGTTGCCACCCAGGTAAATAGTGCTGTGAAGAAGGCATATGGCGTACTGGTTTTTATTGGTAGAGGAATTGAGTTCCGGAGTCCTGAGGTCATGTTTCAGTTGTACAAGACTCTGGTGTGGCCTCATCTGGAGTATTGTGTGCAGTTTTGGTCGCCATACTATAGGAAGGATGTGGAGGCACTGGAACGGGTGCAGAGGAGGTTTACCAGGATGTTGCCTGGTATAGTAGGAAGATCGTCTGAGGAAAGGCTGAGGCACTTGGGGCTGTTTTCATTGAAGAAAAGAAGGGTAGGGGTGACTTGATAGAGGTGTACAAGATGATTAGGGGTTTAGATAGGGTTGAACATGAGAACCTTTTTCCACATATGGAGTCAGCTATTACGAGGGGGCATGGCTTTAAATTAAGGGGTGGTAGATATAGGACAGATGTTAGGGGTAGATTCTTTACTCAGCGAGTCGTGAGTTCATGGAATGCCCTGCCAGTAGCAGTGGTGGACTCTCCCTCTTTATGGGCATTTAAACGGGCATTGGATAGGCATATGGAGGAAAGTGGGCTAGTGTAGGTTAGGTGGGCTTCGATTGGCGCAACATCGAGGGCCAAAGGGCCTGTACTGCGCTGTATTTTTCTATGTTCTATTACTGGGTATCTACATGGACTTGCAATCGTTTGAGGCCTCCATATTGGCAACCTTGCAGAAGGTCTCCAGGAATATGTTTCCAGTTTGTCCACTACTTTTTGTCATTTATATAAATGATTTGGATGTGAGCATAAGAGGTACAGTTAGCAAGTTTGCAGATGACACCAAAATTGGAGGTATAGTGGACAGCGAAGAGGGTTACCTCAGATTACAACAGGATCTGGACCAGATGGGCCAATGGGCTGAGAAGTGGCAGATGGAGTTTAATTCAGATAAATGTGAGGTGTTGCATTTTGGGAAAGCAAATCTTAGTAAGACTTATACACTTAATGGTACGGTCTTAGGGAGTGTTGCTGAACAAAGAGACCTTGGAGTGCAGGTTTATAGCTCCTTGAAAGTGGAGTTGCATGTAGATAGGATAGTGAAGAAGGCGCTTGGCATGCTTTCCTTTATTGGTCAGCGTATTGAGTACAGGAGTTGGGAGGTCATGTTGCAGCTGTACAGGACATTGGTTAGGCCACTGTTGGAATATTGCATGCAATTCTGGTCTCCTTCCTATTGGAAAGATGTTGTGAAACTTGAAAGGGTTCAGAAAATATTTACAAGGATGTTGCCAGGGTTGGAGGATCTGAGCTACAGGGAGAGGCTGAACAGGCTGGGGCTGTTTTCCCTGGAGCCTCAGGCTGAGGGGTGACCTTACAGAGGTTTACAAAATTGAGGGGCACGGATAGGGTTAGTAGACAAAGTCTTTTCCCTGGGGTGGGGGAGTCCAGAACTAGAGGGCATAGGTTTAGGGTGACAGGGGAAAGATGTAAAAGAGACCTACGGGGTAATTTTTTCATGCAGAGGGTGGTATGTGTATGGAATGAGCTGCCAGAGGATGTGGTGGAGGCTGGTACAATTGCAACATCTAAAAGGCATTTGGATGGGTATATGAATAGGAAGGGTTTGGAGGGATGTGGGACTAGATTGGGTCAGGATATCTGGTCGGCATGGACGGGTTGGACCGAAGGGTCTGTTTCCGTGCTGTACATCTCTATGACCCGATGAGCTTCCCATCCCTGTGCTCACAAGCAATCTTTTCGGTTAACCGTAGGCCACTCCTTGGACAGATACCTTACCCAGGTAAAGTCCAAAGACTGAAATCAAGCTTCCTCGTTCTTCCCATCAAAATGCACCACTTCACACTTAAACGTTTTGAAATTAATTTGCAATTTACGCAACCTGGCCCGTACACTTTATTAACACCTCTCTTCCTCATTGTTAGCTGAGACTCCAATTTTGTGGAGGATTTCCACCTCCACGTTGTCAAAGGAAATGGTAAACAACAGTAGTCCTAGCACTGATGCCTGATGATCTCTACTTGCCACCCTACGCCAATCAAGTTGATATCCTTTGCCCTGACTCTCACTCTATTTTCCAGTGTAGCCAGCTTGCTATCTGTTCTGCTTGTCATCTGACCCCACGTCTTAATCATGAGTCCATTACGTAGTGGTACTTACCTAATATATTTAAAAACAATCCATATGTTACATCTACTACTTTCATTCATTCTTTGTTACTTTTCCAATGAATTCCAAAAAAGTTAGTTTATTTTATGTCATCACTTTTTCTTCTCCATGTCCCCTCTCTAACTAAATTCACTTCCCTTCAAAATGAACCTCTCTCTCTCCCTTGAATAAATTGCTCTGGTCCTGGACTGACTTAAGTGCTTCTCAGCCACTATCTGACAATAAATACAACAAGGACTAGAGTTAAAGGTTATTGACGTGTGATTACTTTGTGGACAATTTGATTGATAGCTGATATGTTTGTAACTTTGAATTGACTCAGAGTCCGAGAGATTCCCTACTCAGGCGACTGTCTGTGTGGAGTTTGCACGTTCTCCCCGTGTCTGCATGGGTTTCCTCCGGATGCTCCGGTTTCCTCCCACAGTCCAAAGATGTGCAGGTCAGGTGAATTGGCCATGGTAAATTGCTCGTAGTGTTAGGTAAGGGGGTAAATGTAGGGGAATGGGTGGGTTGCGCTTCGGCGGGTCGGTGTGGACTTGTTGGGCCGAAGGGCCTGTTTCCACACTGTAAGTAATCTAAGTAAGTAATCTAATCTAAGATGTACAGCACGGAAACAGAGCCTTCAGTCCAACTTGTCCACGCCATGCAGATATCCCAATCCAATCTTGTCCCACCTGCCAGCACCCGACCCATATTCCTCTTATTCATTTACCCATCCAGGTGCCTTTTCACTGTTCTTCTGAGTAGTTCAAGTCTCATTGTGACTACAACCATTTATGGTTTATATAGGCTCATCCTCCAGTCACAGAATCAATGTCATTATGGCTTTCTCCTGTCAAATCAGACAAAGGGGTAAAAGTAGGGGAGTGGGTCTGGGTGGTTTGTTCTTCCCACAATCTGGGGAATCTAATCTAGGCTTAAAATGAAACTACTTGGCACACTTTCCTCATTCCTGAAGAAGGGCTCATGCCCGAAACATCGATTCTCTTGCTCCTTGGATGCTGCCTGACCTGCTGCGCTTTTCCAGCAGCACATTTTCAGCTTTAAAAAGAAACCGTGCCATGAACTGTTCACATGTACATCTTTGGTTTAATATGTTTGGTGGGCTTTTTTTTTTAAACACTCAGGTTTGCAGATTCACGTTCTATTCAAACATAGGGTACAGAAAAGTCGTGGAGGACACATTGAGGTTCTGTTGAGGTTATTAATTTTCAGGACTGAATAGTGCCTTTGACAGAGTGTCCATCAAAAAGAGCATTGCTCTATGACTTGAGAATTTACAAAGCGACAAACAAGTGACTGCTGCTGTTAACACTCTTCACCGTTACAAAATTGCTGAATATTTAACTCTGTCAGAATCCTGCAGGTTAAGAGGATGCCTGAAATCCACCTTCCCACCTAGTCTTGGATTAACGCACACATTAAAAGTGGCTACACACTTAAGTAAAATCAGCGTAGTTCCAGAGGACTTTAGGGTTGCTTTCTCATCAGAGCGATGACTAATGGTGAAGTTAACCTGAGGTCTACCCCATCACAGATGGGGGAAGAGGTTGAGAAGGACACGGTAACCTCAGCCGGTGCGGGAATTGAACCCGTTCTATTAGTGTCACTCTGCATTGCAATCCGGTTGAGCCACCCCCATAGAAACAGCTGGTGCCGATACGATCTGCAAAGGTGAGTCCCATCCCACCCCGACAATCCTGGGGCGTCAGTTGTGAACCCGCTGGTGTGCGATCAGGTGGGACGAGAAAGCGAATCGCTTCCCGCGCGCGGAGTCGTCGTACGGCCTCTCCCCAGTGTGACTACGTCCTTTTGAAACCCTTCTGGCATTCTGAACATCGAAAGGGCCTTTTGTCAGAGCGGACGAGTCAGTGGACGGTGAGCTGGGACGAACACACGTAGGCCTGCCGCAGCAGGCTGGAGGATGATGTGAAGTCCTTGCTGCACACCGAGCGGACGACAGGTCGCTCGCGGGTGTGCACCCGCTTGTGGGTGGTGAGGTGGGGGGACGAGGTGAACCCCTTCCCACACACCGGGCTGGGGAAGGGCCTTTCCCTGGTGTGGGTGCGCCGGTGCTCGGCCAGGGTGGGTGACTGCCAGAATTTCTTGCCGCACTGTGAGCAGACGAACGGCCTCTCGTCCGTGTGGACCCTCTGGTGCAGCCACAGGCCTAATGTTCCTGCAGACGGGGCAGGCGAACAGCCTCTCCCCAGTGTGACGGGTAATTGTATTCCTTCCCTCAGTTGGAGCACTTACAGGGTTTCTCCATGCGTTATGTGTCCTCTGGGGTGCAATCTGCGTGCAGGCCTGACTCGCACTTGTAACAATCCTGTGGTTTAGTTTGTTAGCCATCACTCTCAGACAGAAAAACGCGCATTCGGTTTCATCCCACTGTGAATGATGCAATGAGATCTCCCACCCACAGCTTCCGACCTCATAGTCCAGGAACCCCGCACTGCCCAGTTCTACCTCCTTCCCAAGATCCACAAGCCTGACCACCCTGGCCGACCCATTGTCTCAGCATGCTCCTGCCCCACTGAACTCATCTCTACCTACCTCAACACTGTCCTATCCCCTCAGCCCAGGAACTCCCCATGTATGTTCGAGACACCACCCACGCCTTCCACTTCCTCCAAGACTTCCGTTTACCCAGACCCCAATGCCTCATCTTCACCATGGATATCCAATCCCTCTACACTTCCATTCACCATGGCCAGGGCCTCCAAGCCCTCTGTTTTTTCCTCTCCCGACGTCCCCAGCAGTACCCTTCCACCGATACTCTCATTCGTTTGGCTGAACTGGTCCTCACCCATAACAATTTCTCCTTCAAATCCTCCCACTTTCTCCAGACTGGATGCTGCCTGAACTGCTGTGCTCTGCCAGCACCACTAATCCAAAACCCTTCAGGTTGTGTGACCGGTTAAAGCTCTCTCCACCATCAATTCATGGAACACTCTCACCCAGTCTGTGTAACTCGGTAAAAGGTCTTCCCACAGTCAATTCACAGGATTGTTCACCTGAGTCTGTGTGCATTTCTCTCAGGCAGGCAGGAGGCTAGAAGAACACAGCAAGCCAGGCAGCATCAGGAGGTGGAGAAGTCAACGTTTCGGGTGTAACCCTTCTTCAGGACAGTGCAGACAAAATCTTCCCATTCCACATCCAGCGCTTGATAAATCATATGACGTTCTTGAAGTGATGCTTGTTTCGAATGTGGTGATTGCAAATCTCCCTTCTGTCACCCTGTAAAATGGAATTACAAAAAAAATCAACGCCGCTAGAACGGTATTGACATTCAGAAGACCGTTCTGGGTGCTGAGTTTCAGACACAGGCTCCCTACCCATTGTGGCAGGTATTCGACATTTTGTTAGCACCCCCTGACAAACACAGCATGAGGCCATTTATCTGGTAGATCATTTCCAATCGGGGCAACTAGCAATGGGGAACTACCCCAGTATTTTGCAACAGTTGCTCGGGATGGGGGAACAAAGTCTCATTGAAATCTATACATATTTCATTCATGGGGGGAAAAAAAAGCTCAATTATTTATCCTCCATTCAGAGAAGTGGCTCACATTTTCCCTTCAGCTGACAGATGCTTTCTGACGAAGGGCTTTTGCGTCGATTCCCTGCTCCTCAGATGCTGCCTGACCTGCTGTACTTTTCCAGCACCACTCTGATCGCCAACATCTGCAGTCCTTTCGCCTAGGTGCTTTCTGAACCCATTCCTATTCCATTTGCAGACGCTCCCTTACTCAAGCCCAATTTCTGCTCCAATTGACAGACGCTCCCTGAACCTGCCCTCATTCCTGCACCAAGATCATATTTCCTGTCTCTGTGCCTCTGTCGAGTCCCTCTCTTCACCTCCTCCTCTGGGCTTCTTCCAAGTATTTTTTAACCTCTCCCTTCATTTGCCCCCTGGTCGTCTGAGTATGCTCAGATCATGGCTTGGGGAGGCGTTGATTGACGGCGCCTTTGGGTCAATAGGAGGTGAGTGGGCGGGGCTGGAGGACTGAGCTGAGGCGGGTGGTCCTCCAACCAATGGGAATGAATGAGGGGTGGGGCTGATCCCAGAACTCCACCCCCCCAACCCATAATCTGTGTCTAATCTTAAAACAAAATCACAACATCAGCTTATGGTGCAACAGGTTTATTTGGAAGCACTAGCTTTCAGAGCACTGCTCCTTCATCAGGTAACTGGTGGGGCAGGATCATAAGATGCAGAATTTATAGCAAAAGATCACAGTTTATCGTTTCAGTTGCATGACACTGTGATCTTTTGCTATAAATCCTATGTCTTATGATCCTGCCCCATCAGGATGAAGGAGCAGCGCTCTGAAAGCTAGTGCTTCCACATACACCAGGTTATGGTGCAACAGGTTTGTGATTTTTAACTCTGTCCAACCCCTGTCCAACACCGGCGTCTCCTCCATCATGAGAGTCTAATCGATTGAGTCATTCGTTTCAAACTATAGGAAAAACTGGATCTTTCTGATTGTGACTTTTAAACGAAGGAAACTGTGGGGCTGGAACAAACATTTCAACACTTTTTACTGAAATGCATACGTTGAGAACAGACTGCATGGATTATTTATCTATTTATGGTATGACTGCAGTCAGTCTGCACATGGGGGTTTGACAGGCTGTTGCCAAAAGCACGGAAACCTTGCACACAACTGCATTCAGAAACATAGATACTAGGAGTGGGAGTAGGCCCTTTGAGCCTGTTCTGCCAACAGCTAGCAGGCTTTTAAAAAAAAAATCGTTCATTCATGGGAATGAGGGTGTCACTGGGCAGGCCCAGCATTCATTGCCCTGTCACTAATTGCCCAGAGAGCAGTTAAAGTCAACTGTGTTGTGTGGGTCTGCAGTCGCAGGTAGGCAAGGGTGGACCAGGTAACGGATGGCAGATGACTTCCTAAACGATATTCAGAGGAGGCCCACCAGATTGCTGCTAGAGATGAGCGTCTGCAGAGAGAATGAACAGTTCAGGCCTATACCCTCTGCAATTTAGAAGAATGAGGTGAGATTCAAGATGGTAAAAGGGTGTGGAAAAAAGGATGAGGAGCGGTTGCTTCCTGTTGTAGGGCATTCTAGACGAAAGGTCATAACCTCAGGATAAGGGACAGCAAATTTAAAAAGAGAGTTGAGGAGAAACTACTTCCCCCAAAGGGTTGTGAATCTGTACGATTCGCGACCCCACAGTAGAGTGGATGCTGAGACAGTGAGTAAATTTGAGGAGGAGTTGGATTTTTCAGTTGGTCACAGTTTGAGGGCATGTGGAGAGAAGGCATGAAAATAGGGGTGAGGAGCGTATCAGACTCTTTACTTTAGATTTCCTAGTGTGGAAACAGGCCCTTTGGCCCAACAAGTCCACACCGTCCCTCCGAAGAGTAACCCACCCAGACCCATTTCCCTCTGACTAATGCACCTAACACTATGGGCAATTTAACACGGCCAATTCACCCTCACCTGCACATCTTTGTGACTGTGGGAGGAAACTGGAGCACCCGGAGGAAACCCACGCAGACACGGGGAGAATGTGCAAACTCCACACAGACAGTCACCCAAGGCAGGAATCAAATCCGGGACCCTAGTGCTGTGAAGCAGCAGTGCTAACCACTGAGCCATCATGCCACCCCATTGGCCAAATGGCCTAGGTCTGCTCCTATATCTTATTAACCTGATGGGCTTTTCTTCCCAATGAACAATGGACTCATAGTTATCATTTAAACTCTTAATTCCAGAGTCTTATTGAACTTAAATTCCACCATCTCTGGATGTGGACAGTTATAATAATACCACTTGGTCATTGCCCCCCCCTAAATGGTGATGGAAGGAGAACAGCTCTTCCATGTATCCTTATACTGCTGGTTTCTCACAAAGTGTACTCGTGATTCTCCCCTGCCCACTGTTGACGTGTGGTTCTCAGACTTACCCTCGGACGACCGTCTGTGTAGAGTTTGCACGTTCCACCCGTGTCCGCATGGGTTTCCTCCGGGTGCTCCGGTTTCCTCCCACAGTCCAAAGATGTACTGGTTAGGGTGGATTGGCCGTGCTAAATTGCCCATAGTGTTCAGGTTAGGTGAGCTGACCATGCTAGATTGCCCCACAGTGTTCAGGGATATGTTGGTTAGGTGCATTAATCAGGGGAAATGCATGCAATAAGGTAGGGGAATGGATCTGGGTGGGATACTCTTCGGAGGGTTGTTGACTTGTTGGGCCAAATGGCCTGTTTCCACACTAGGGATTTGACGATTCTATGAAATGCACTTGTCTGCCTGTCTATCATAATCTTTAGCTCCCTTGTTGTCAACAGTTGTTTAACTTAGCCCTGATTTGTATTCAATGACCCAGATATCATAGCTCGCTGGAGGAGAGAATTCCAAACACGAGCAAGAAGAAATGCCTCTTAAAAGGAAACTTTATTTTCAAACAATGCTGCATTTTATTTTCTAGATTCCCTGACAAGCCTTTCAGTACCCATCGGAACAATATATGTTTCAGTGAGATCACTGTTACTGTCCAGTAAGCATAGGACTAAACAGCTTCATGTTCCATTTAAGGGCAATGATTCAGATGTTATGCTGCTGTTATACAAATCCCAGGTTAGGCCCCACTTGGAGTTCTGTGGGCATACCGGCACCACACCTTAGGAAGGATATACTGGCCTTGGAGGGACTGCACTGTACGGTTACAAGAATGACACCTGGACTTTCGGTGTAAAGTTATGAGAGATTACATAAAGTTGGCCATTTTTATCGAGAACTCAGAAGGTTAAAGGATGATCAGACTGAAGTCTTCAAGAAATGAACAGTAGAGGACAAGCTAGATAAAGGTAATCTATTTCCGCTATTTGGGGATTCTAGAACAAGTGGGCATAGTCTGAGAATTAGGTGCAGACTGTTCAGCAGAGATTTTAGGAAGCATTTCTTCATACAGGCGATGGTAGCGATTTGGAACTCTCTTCTACAAATGGCAGTGTGTTCTGGATCAGCTGTTAATTTTATACCTGTTAAGGCAGATATGTGGAGTCAGGCTGAAGATTAGCTATGATCTCACCGACTGGTGGAACAGCCTCGAAGGGCTGACTGGCCTACTCCTGTTGCTATGTAACCCGATGGACAACATTTTCAATGAATTTGTCTCCACAATGACTGACTGAGCAGTGGTCACTCTTAACGATACTATCATGTACAGATGCATCAGCATTAGGCAGATTGGTCAGGAAGATGTCAAGGATGCTTTTCTCTTCACGTTTCTTCATCACCTACAGCAGACCCATCCTGGCATCTATTACCATAAGACATAGCAGCATAAGTTAGGCCATTCAGCCCATTGAGTCTGCTCCATTATTCAATCATGGCTGATACGTTTCTCATCTCCATTCTCTTACCTTTCCCCTTAACCTTTGGCAATCAAGAATCTATCAATCTCATGCCTCAGAAGTATATATTTTTTACATCAAAGGGCACCATTTTATTTATTTATTTTTCTTTTTTCTTTAAATTAACCCCCACACTACCGCCTAACTGCGGTAGTGCTTATTTTTCCCCAGCACCCATGGTGTGTGTGTGTGTGTGCGCAGATGTGAAGCCTCAGAAGTATATGCCTACTTTTATATTCAAGTCCTATCAAAATAAATTACCTTCAGGATCGAACCACCCGTACTGTCGTCCAGCTGCTCTAGATGATGGATATTGAAATCTCCCACACCAGAGTACCTACATCTGCAACCTCACCAACCAAAGGTGCTTCCTCCATGAGGTGCTCAACATGGAACAGCACTGTCTTATTCCTGATAAAGGGCTTTTGCCCAAAACGTCGATTTTTCCTGCTCCTCGGATGCTGCCTGACCCCCTGCCGTGCTTTTCCAGCAAAACTCTGATCTAGACTCTGGTTTCCAGCATCTGCAGTCCTCACTTTTGCCTAGTACTGTCTTATCAGCCAATGGACGACGGTAGGGGTGGTAATCACTAGGACCCATGTTTAACCTGAAGCCAAGAGACATTTGGGATCCAGGGTCAATGCTGAGAATTCCAAGCCTCTCTGTTCAGTCCCATTCCAGCCTCCTTATGCTGATACACCCACAACACCCGCCTTCTGACTCCAAGACTTCCCATTGGTTGGAGGACCCATTGCCGCCAGGTCCTCCAACTTCCTCTATTGGTTGGAGGACCCATGATGCCCTGAGACCTCTAAGCTTTCCTATTGGTCGCTGCGCTCGTCAATCATCGCTGCGGTCGCCATTACTGTCCCAGTCGCGGCTGCGGAAAGGGGAGTGGAGGCTCTGTTGACTATGGAAGGTGTGGGATGAGCGCAGGATCTCTCGGGTGCTCTGGGTTGGATGCATTCATTTTATTTTTCGCCGCCCAGCTCGTCACCGAGCTCGCTTTCTGCCGGTGCCGCCAACGCTGGGCGCTGTCCGATATAGAGCGGTTTCTAGCGCGCTGAGCACTCTGGGTAAGGACAGATGCCATTTGTCCCAAGCTTGACAAGGAGGAAGCTGGAAGAACACAGCAACCCAGGCAGCATCAGGAGATGGAGAAGTCGACGTATCGGGTGTAACCCTTCTTCAGGATTGGGAGTGGGTGTATGGGAAGTGGCAGACAAAGGGAGTCTCGGGGGCAGGGTGGTGAAGTGGAGATGGGTGAAGACAGGATGAGGGTACGACCTGGTTGGTCAATGGGAGGAATGAGTCTGGTAGGTGGCTGGGAGGAGTGGAAGGGAGGGAGAGGGGCTGGGTAGGGAGTAAGGGAAGAGGGAGCGAGGTTATTTGAAATTGGAAAACTCAATGTTGAGTCCTCCGGGCTGTAGGCTGCCCAGGCAGAATATGAGGTGTTGTTCCTCCGATTTGCAGTTTGGTTCATTGTGGCAAGGGAGGAGGCCAAGGATGGTCATGTTGGAAAGGGAGTGGAAGGGGAATTAAAATAGGCGGTGACTGGGAGGTCCGGTCAGCCTTGACCCCCCCCGAACTCGCCGTGGTGAGGATCGCTCCTGCTCTATTGTTAATTCTATTTTGTTTTCTTTCTTTGTCACTCCCTGTCTCCACAGATTCCACCGCTCACATCCAGCATTTCCCTTTTCAGTCTCAGGATTTGCATTCTCGTCAGTGTTACTCTGCTTTTATCCTGGACCCGGAAGCCTTTCTTTTTTTCAGTTCAAGTTGGTGAGGAAGGCCAAAAGTTGGCGGGGGGTGGGGAGGGGGGTGGGATCACGTCGCAGGGAACAGCAGGAAGTCACTTACTCCCAACATCTCAAGCGTTCTGCACCTTGGATAGGTCAGCTGGCTTTATCAGGATCTTGAATGCTGTCGTTGACCTTGCTGATGGAAGAAGAAAACAGTGATCGTACGGTGGACCAGGCAAAGATGCTTTCTGCATATGGCCTCTCCTTCAGCTGTATCCCCGTCTCAGGGAATCATGTGGATTGTTACAATGAAGAGGCCCATGGTGAAATTGGAAGTGATGGGAAGAGCTGCAGTTCCCTGCCATCTTTGGGGGTTCATCAGCACAGTCCAACCAAGAGTAGCCCATTCACCTGCTCCGTATGTGGAAAGGTATTTGCTTATCTGTCCCATTTGCAGGCACACCAGCTTGTTCACTCAGAGGAAAGACCATTTCAGTGTTCCGACTGTAGGAAGACCTTTAAAAGCTCCCGGGATCTGATGAGGCATAAGATGGCTCACACGGAGGAGAGGCCATTTCAATGTTCTGACTGTGGCAAGTGTTTTAAAAGCTTCCAGGAACTGCGGCGACACCGGCACCTGCACAGTGGGCTGAGGCCGTTCACTTGCTCCGTGTGTGGGAAAGCATTCGCTCGGTCCTTCAACCTGCTGGCACACCAGAGAGTTCACACCGGGGAGAAGCCGTTCATCTGCTCCATTTGTGGGAAGGGCTACAGTCGGCTAACCCACCTGGTGAAGCATAAGCAAATCCACAGTGAAGAGAGACCTCTTAGATGCTCTGACTGTGGGATGAGCTTTAATAGCTCCCAGAAGTTGAAGGGGCACCAGCGTGAGCACACCGGAGAACAGACATTCATCTGCTCTGTGTGCGGGAAGGGGTTCACACGATCATCCGCTCTGCTGACACACCAGCGAGTTCACCTGGATGAGAGACCCTTTAAGTGTTCCGAATGTGGGGAGACGTTCAGAACCTTCAAGTGTTTGAAAAGGCACCAACATAGTCACACAGGCAAAAGCCCGTTCACATGCCCCGAGTGTGGGAAGGGATTTGCTCAGTCAACACCTCTGATGATACACCAGCGAGTTCACACCGGGGAGAGGCCATTCACCTGCTCTGTGTGCGGGAAGGGATTCACGCAGTCGTCCAACCTGCGGACACACCAGCGGGTCCACACTGGGGAGAAGCCGTTCAGCTGCTCTGAGTGCGGGAAGGTGTTTGCTCGGTCGTCTAACCTGCTGATGCACCAACGGGTTCACACGGCCGAAAGACCGTTCAAATGCCCGGACTGTGGGAAGGGCTTTAAAAGGCAGTGGCTGTTGGTGACACACCAGCGGGTTCACTCGGGTGAGAGGCCATTCATTTGCACCTTGTGTGGGAAAGGCTTCGCTCAGTCATCGACCCTGCAGAGCCACCGGCGTGTTCACATGACTACGCCATTCAAGTGTTCTGATTGTGGTAAGAGCTTTAAAAGAGCCAGAAACCTGGTAAAGCATCAGTTATCTCACACTGCACACAGACCGATGTCTGGAATGAAGTGAAGGCTTTCGGTATCGTGTGCTGCTGCTTAAACTGTCACACTGTTGTGCTGATGATTTCCTTTATTTGATCCTTGCTTGTTGATCAATGAAGTAGTTCAAATATATAACATTGAAAGAGGAGGTTTGACCCAACTGAATTCGAGTCCTAAGTGGTCTCCAGTGCAGAAGAAGGCCCTTCAGTCGATTGAGTATGCACCAGTCAAAATCAAGCGCCTAACTGTTTGAATCCTTTTGTTCAGCACTTGGCCCATCGCCTTGTCTGCCTTGGCTTTGCAAGTGTACATCTAAATAGTTCTTCAAATGTTTCTGCCTCTCCCACCCTTTACAGGCACTGAGTTCAAGATTCCTCCCAACCTCTGGGTGAAAATCACAAGAGCGGCGCTCCGAAAGATAGTGTGCTTCCAATTAAACCTGTTGGATGATAACCTGGTGTTGCGTGATTTGTAACTTTGTACACCCCAGTCCAACACCAGCATCTCCAAATCATCACCTCGAAACCTTCTTTTCCTGACGTTAAATCTGTACCCCAGACATTGATCCCTCCACCTCGTGAAGAAGTTTCTTCTTGTCTGCCTGTCTATGTCTGTCACAATTGTATACATCTCAGTCATGTCCCCTCTCATTCTGCTGTACTCCAAAGAAAGCAACTCTAGTCTATTTAACCTCTCTTCATTATTAAAACTCTCCAGCCCTGGCAATATCCTTGAAATTCCCTGTTCATGCTGCAAAAAAAGCCTCCACCCTCCCCCCGCCAACTTCAATCCATCATTACATCTTCTTATTCATTTCACTCCCTCCTTCCTCCTCAAACCCAACTATGTTAACCTCTGCACCACTCCCTGGGATAGCATGTTCTACACATTTTCACCTAGAATCTCACCTAATGAGATTCTGTGGAGCTGACCAGTGTGTTTCAGTAGTTCTTTTTCTGACACTGAAGCGTATTTGTATTCACGGGCAACGTGCCAGACAATTACAGATTCAATATATGAGTGCAAACCCAACAATGATCTTGCAGACTGCGTAGCTGTGTCAACTGGATAGGCTCGTAGTTATAATCCCAGACCGAGATGAAATTTTACAACCACCCCCTTCCTTCTCCACCCCTTAAAAAAAAGAACATGACCACAGATGGTAGGCAACAGATGAGCCCAAATACTCCCATGTTTTGAGCCGGGTCTGAGCTTTTTCATCAGAACAGTCCACTTCAGCTCTGATCAACTGAAACAGACTCGAGACATGAAGGGCATGGATAGGATAAGTTGACATAGTCTTTTCCCTGGGGTGGGGGAGTCCAGAACTAGAGGGCATAGGTTTAGGGTGAGAGGGGAACGATATAAAAGGGACCTAAGGGGCAATATTTTCACGCAGAGAGGTAATGTGTGTATGGAATGAGCTGCTAGAGGAGGCTAGTACAATCGCAACATTTAAAAGGCATCTGGATGGTTATATGAATAGGAAGGGTTTGGAGAGAAATGGGCCAGGTGCTGGCAAGTGGGACTAGATTGGGTTGGGATATCTGGTCGGCATGGACTGGTTGGACCGAAGGATCTGTTTCTGTGCAGCACATCTCTGTGACTCTATGACTCTAAGTGTGTATGAATACAGTGTACTTCCAAATATTCTAAATAAATCCTGTTCTTGTGAGCTTGATTGCCTGTAATCTTTAATCCTGGCACTAGCCTCATTGAAATCGTGGAAATATAGTCCTTTGGGCCCGTTGTTTCTGGACTAGCCTAAAGAGAATCATTAGCCTAATTAAACATTCCATCTCTTGGTCCAGTGGAACAGTCATTTGGGTGTGAGCATCTCAGGGCTTATGCAGTTGCTGTTCTTCAAATTGTTTTCACACAGCTTTCCCATTTGCCTCTTTGTTTCTTTTCAACAGAAGTATGTATTAGTGGCCCCACTTTGAATGGTGTCTCCTCAATAAACTAAAATGAATAACACTAAAACTGCAAATGAAACATTGTCATACTAACTTTCCCAAATGTGCTGCCTCTGATGTTCAGTGGTTGTAGGGGACCTTAAAGCTTTCTCAGCAGGGACATCTGAATGCAGAAAAAGAAAATCCACAGAAGAGATGCAAGGCAATCCCATAAAGATGTCCTCAGTCCTGCCCACTTTTCTGTCTCTGAGCAATGCATTCAGCATTCATCATGAAAAGGCACCTGTTATCAGAGATGGATATAAATGAGTATGACTTGATGGCTATTATGGGAACTTGGTTGCAAGGTGACCAAAGCTAAGACCTGGAGATTCAAGCATTTTCAGACATTCTGAAAAGCCAAGAAGCTAGGAAAAATTGGTGACATAACTCTCATAATTAAGATTGAGCATAATAGGAAAAGATGGCCTGACTTCACAACAACAAGATGTAGAATCTGTTTGGGTAGAAATAAGATAATAAAGGTGAGAGGTCACTGATTGGAGCACAAGTGGGCAATTCAGCAACTCCATCTTGCTCTGCCACATGATACAATGATAGTTGATCTCATCTCAGCTTCAACTCCACTTTCCTGCCTGCTCTCCAAAACCCTTAAAATCAGTACAAATTATAAATTTGCCTATCTTCTCCTTAAATTTATTCAGCGTCTCAGCATCCATCATAGTCTGGGCAAATGAGTTACACAGATTGACTACCATTTGCGGGATGTAATTTCTCCTTGGCTCTGTTTTAAATCCTGCATCCAGATTGTCTCACATGATATAAACATCATCTTTATAGCTACTTTGCTAATTGGTTTCTTATATACCTCTCACTCTTCTAAATCCCAGAGAGAAAAGGCCTAAACTGTTCAATCTCTCTTCATAAGACAAATGTTCCATCTGTGGCTTCATAAGGCAGCACAGCATTTCGGAGACATTTCATAACTTAGCAAACATTTAGCCCAGTAAGAAGAAGAAAGAATCTTTTGAGAATGACTAAGGAAATTATGCTAGTGTTAAACACTTTACAAATTTGCACAGATTACTGGTTGGATTTGAAGAGACAGTGAAGAATGACAGGACAGAGAGAGGCAGGAAGCAGAGTATGAGAGAAGGCTGGCTAGCTATAATAACAGTAAGCATTTCTGCAAACATTGAGGTAGGAAAATAGGAACTGAAGCTAGTGTTGGTTCTCTAGAGAGTGAGACTTGCGACCTGATAATATAGAACAAGCACATTTTTTAAACAGGTATTTTGTTTCTGTTTTCATTGCAGCAGGCTTGAAAAACTGTCCAAAGATACCTGAGTGTCAAGAAATGAAAGAGAAAGAACATATCGTAGTCACCATGACCAGGAAGGGGCTAGGAAAGATGTAAATGCTGACAAGTCACCAGGAGCAGCTCCAAACACACAAAAAAAAATGCTAGAGAACACAGCAGGTCTGACAGCATCTGTAGTGAAAGAGTTTACATTTTGAGTCCAGTGTGGGGACCTTAGGACCAGGTGGCCTGCATCCTAGGATCTTTAAGCAAGTGACTGCAAACATACTAGGGGCATTGGTTATATGTTATAAAATCACTTAGATTTAGGAGAGATTTCAGCAGATTGACAAGTGACAAATGTAATATGTTTTATCAAGAAAAGAGGGAGATAGAAAGCAGAAAACTGTCAGTTTGGTATTCTAACATCATTAAGCAGGTTATTGCAGAATACTTAGTAAATCATAATCATATTTGACTAATTGGGGTTTATTAGAGTTCTTGAGGAAATAGTGGATAAAGTTAAACCTGTAGATGAAGTGTACGGGGCGTCGCAAAAGGCATTTGATAAACAGTTACATGAAAGGCTACAACATAAGAGCACACAATGCAGAGGGCTAACACATTAGTGGAGGCAAAGAATTAGTTGGCTAACATGAAACAGTGAGTAGCTTTTTTTTTGGTTTATCAAGCTGTAATGAGTGGAATGCCACAAGATTTGGTGCTGGGTGTCAATTATTTACAAACAATAATATTGAGCTTGATGAAGGCTAATTATGTTGTGCAGCCAATGACACCCATGTTCCAGAAATGAATAAAACAAAATACATTTAATATTAATGGGGGGTTCTGGATGGAACAGATAGGGGAGATTTTGTTCCCATTAGTACAAAGATCGAGAAAAATTATGAATGAATGGCTTTACTTATAAGTATATTTTATAGTGAAATACAATAAAATACAGCGAAAAACTTTCATTTGTTGTCATAATCCAGCACCATATTGTTAGTTTGAGAATAAGAGAAAATGAAAAAAATACAGCTTAAAGAGAAGTCCATCTATGTTCAAGCTCTGAGCCAGCTCAGAACCACACCATCCTGCCAGACCCAACAAATGTGAACATCGCTGATCCTCCGGCACCATCTTTCCAACCAGCGTTGGAGTCAGTTAGGAACAGATTGAGAGGAATTGGCAAAATAAGAAATGGCAACGTGATGAAAAACTCTTTCTCATGCAGTGAGTTGAAAGGATTTGAAATCTGTTAACTGTGAATGAAATGGAGTCACACAGTTATACAGCACAGAACGTCCTTTGGTCCATCTCGTCCATGCTGATCAGACTTCTCAATCTGACTTGGACTCATTTGCCAGCATTTGGCCCATATCTCTCTAAATCAGTACTGTTCATATACCCATCCTTTTAAATGTTGTAATTGCACCAGCCTCCACCATTTCCTCTGGTAGCTCGTTCCATACACACACCACCCTCTGTGTGAAAAACGTGACCCTTAGGTTCCTGCTAAATCCTTCTCCTCCCACCTTAAACCTATGCCATCTAGTTTAGGACTCTTCTATTCTGGGAAGAAAACCTTGGCTATTCATCCTATCCATGCCCCTCATGGATTTTATAAACCTGCATAAGATTACCCCTCAGCAGTCAAGAGGGGATTGAATAATTATCTGAAATGAGCAATGTGTAGAGTTAGGGGGACAAGACGGGTGAATAGGCTGAAGTGAACTGATCCTTTGGGGAGTCAGCACAGGCATTGGGCTGAGCGGCCACCTTCAGTACTTTGGGAAAATAAAGAACTGTGGATGCTGCACATCAGAAACAAAATCAGAAACGCAGCAGGTCAGGCAGCACTTGTGGACAGAAAATAAAGTTAACGTTTCGGATCCGCTGTCTGCTTTCTCTCCACAGACACTGATTTTGTACCTATAGTATACTGTGCTCATTCAGTAATTCTCTACAAGGGAAGCAATCACAAGACTGTGCTATTCTATCAGGGAGGAGACAGTGAGGTCTGCAGATGCTGGAGATCAGAGTTGAGAGTGTGTTGCTGGAAAAGCACAGCAGGTCAGGCAGCATCCGAGAAGCAGGAAAATCGATGTTTCTGATGAAGGGCTCCATCAGACAATTCCTCCAATATGTCATAAAATAATGTATCTCAGTTACAGATGTTTCTGATATTTTTGCTCCAGCCCGACACGGTTTCCTCTGGATGAACCCAGAAACAGAAAAGTACATGGGCGGCATGGTGGCACTGTGGTTAGCACTGCTGCCTCACTGCGCCTGAGACCCGGGTTCAATTCGCGACTCAGGCGACTGACTGTGTGGAGTTTGCATGTTCTCCCCGTGTCTGCGTGGATTTCCTCCGGGTGCTCCGGTTTCCTCCCACAGTCCAAAGATGTGCGGGTCAGGTGAATTGGCCATGCTAAATTGCCCGTAGTGTTAGGTAAGGGGTAACTGTAGGGGTATGGGTGGGTTGCGCTTCGGCGGGTCGGTGTGGACTTGTTGGGCCGAAGGGCCTGTTTCCACACTGTAAGTAATCTAACCTAATCTAATCTACGCCTTTCCACTTTCTCTCAATGAAGCAGACTCTCAGACAATGAAGGAGTTCCAGGATTAGCTCTGCCCCACGTTCGTTCCCATTGGTTGGAGGATCATTTTTCGTCCTCCAGCTCCCTCTCTTTCACTCCCATTGGTTGGAGGACCATTTCGGTCTTCCAGATCCATCTCTTTCACTCCCATTGATTGGAGGACCAGATCGGTCCTCCAGCTCCATTTCTTGCACTCCCATTGGTTGGAGGACCATTTCAGTCCTCCAGCTCACTCTCTTTCACTGCCATTGGTTGGAGGACCATTTTGGTCATCCAGATCCGTCTCTTTCACTACCATTGGCTGGAGGACCACCTCTGTCCTCCAGCTCCCTCTCTTCACTCCCATTGGTTGGAGGACCAGCTCTGTCCTCCAGCTCCCTCTCTTCACTCCCAATGGTTGGAGGACCATTTCGGTCCTCCAGTTCCATCTCTTTCACTCCCATTGGTTGAAGGACCATTTCAGTCGTCCAGCTCACTCTCTTTCACTGCCATTGGTTGGAGGACCATTTCAGTCCTCCAGCTCACTCTCTTTCACTGCCATTGGTTGGAGGACCATTTTGGTCATCCAGATCCGTCGCTTTCACTCTCATTGGTTGGAGGACCAGCTCTGTCCTCCAGCTCCCCGTCCTGCACCCCCATTGGTTGGAGGACCATTTCGGACCTCCAGCGCCCTCTCTTTCACTCCCATTGGTTGGAGGACCATTTCAGTCCTCCAGCTCCGTCTCTTTCACTCCCATTGGTTGGAGGACCAGCTTGGTCATCTAGCTCCGTCTCTTTCACAACCATTGGTTGGAGGACCAGTTTGGTCATCCAGCTCCGTCTCTTTCACAACCATTGGTTGGAGGACCAGCTTGGTCCTCCAGCTCCGTCTCTTTCACTCCCATTGGTTGGAGGACCAGATTGGTCCTCTAGCTCCGTCTCACTCACTCCCATTGGTTGGAGGACCAGCTCGGTCCTCCAGCTCCCTCTCTTTCACTCCCATTGATTGGTCCTCCAGCTCCGTCTCGTTCACTCCCATTGGTTGGAGGACCAGCTTGGTCCTCCAGCTCCCTCTCTTTCACTCCCATTGGTTGGAGGACCAGCTCCGTCCTCCAGCTCCGTCTCATTCACTCCCATTGGTTGGAGGACCAGCTCCGTCCTCCAGCTCCCTCTCTTTCACTCCCATTGGTTGGAGGACCAGATTGGTCCTCCAGCTCCTTCTCATTCATTTCCATTGGTCGGACCAGCCTGGTCCTCCAGCTCCGTCTCTTTCAACTAAAAAATGAGGTCTGCAGATGCTGGAGATCACAGCTGCAAATGTGTTGCTGGTCAAAGCACAGCAGGTTAGGCAGCATCTCAGGAATAGAGAATTCGACGTTTCGAGCATAAGCCTGATGAAGGGCTTATGCTCGAAACGTCGAATTCTCTATTCCTGAGATGCTGCCTAACCTGCTGTGCTTTGACCAGCAACACATTTGCAGCCGTCTCTTTCAACACCCGTACCCGCCTCTCCCCGCAATTGGTCCTCCAGCCCCGCACCGTTCATTCGCCGGGGGAAGATCGAGGCGCATGCTCAATTCATGGCCTCAGGTGCAGTGGAGCCAGGTAAGGGTCAGTGCCGGAACGAGGTGGGTTTGTGCACAGATTACAACTGCCGAGTGGGGACATGGTCCTGAGTGCGAACGAGACAGTGGCCACCATCCACCTGACTGGAAGGGGAGCGTTTTCCCTTTCCCCTCCCCAGAGGCCAAACGAGCGGGAGACGCCCTGGTGGATGGGCTGTGTTAGGGTCGGTCAGGGAGCGTGTGTCAATGGAGGAAATGTGGGGAGTGGGTCAGGGAGCGTGTGTCAATGGAGGAAATGTGGGGAGTGGGTCAGGGAATAGGTGTGAATGGAGGAAATGTGGGGAGTGGGTCAGGGAGTAGGTGTCAATGGAGGAAATGTGGGGAGTGGGTCAGGGAGAGTGTGCCAATGGAGGAAACGTGGGGAGTGGGTCAGGGAGCGTGTGTCAGTGGAGGAAACGTGGGGAGTGGGTCAGGGAGCGTGTGTCAATGAAGGAAACGGGAGTGAGTTACGGTGAGTGTGTCACTGGAGGCAATGTGGGTTGTCGCATGTAATTTTCTCTAATGTCTTTGAGCCCTGGAACCGTCCAACATCTGTGTTGTGTCTTCACGCATACTGAACCTCCAATATCTCTGTGAGCTCCCCCAGCTGCAATGTCCTTTCTATCGTTGTAACTTATTGATGATCATCTCTGTTCAAACATCAGACTGTGCAGATTGTTGAGGAACTGTGGACCTGTTTCCTGCATGGGCAGGGATTTATTCAGCTTTCTCAGTTTCTGGGGCAACTGGGGAAGAGGCCCTTTGCATGCTCTTCGTGTGGGCAAAGACTGACTGATGTATCTGAGCCCTCTGACACACCAGCGAGTTGACAGTTTGGAGGAGATAGGCCCGTATGTGACCTGGTAGCTTCTCAGACACCAGTCAAGTTCCCTGACTCTAGTCTTGGCCCAGCACTAAACCACAATCAATGCAATCTGGGTATTTGTTTTTAGCAATTCAGTCATGGAATTTTGTTGACTGGGGCAGCATTAATTGCCTATCCGTCATTGCTCAGGACAGTTCAGAGTTAACCACATTGCTGAGAGTCATGTATAGGCCAGGTAGGGATAGCAGATGTCCTTCACTCAAGGGCATGAGTGAACCCAATTGGTTTTCAATGGGAACAAACAGTGGTTGCATGGCTATCTTTTCTATTCCATATTTTTCTTGAATTTGAGTTCCAGCATCTGCCATGGTGGGATTTGAATCCGTGCCCCTCCCTTTTTAGCCTGGGGTTTTGCATTATGAGTCCAATTACATCTCCAGTACACCAATATCATGCTCTCATTTCTATGACTGTCATAGAATCATTGAGTTATCGAGCACAGAAAAGACCCTTTGCCCCATCTTGTCTGTCCTACCAAAACTACACTCGTCCCGCCCTCCACCACAACTCCCATAGCCTTGACTGAGCACTTGAAATGATATAACATTCAGGTACCTTTTTTAAGGTTGTGAGATTCCTGCCTCAGCCAACCTCCCAGGCAGTGCATTCCAGATTGCCAACTCCCTCGGGGGATTATAATTTCCTCAACCCCTCTCTAAACCTCCTGCCTTTCACCTTAAAATTATAGCAGGCCATTCATCCTCCGAAGAGCATCACGCCAAGACCCAGGTCCCTACACTATCTCTGTCACCCTGCACTTCCCACGGCTAATCCACCTAACCGCTACAACCCTGAACAACCTAACATACACAGACCACCTCACCTGCACTCCTTTGGACTGTGGGAGGAAACTGGAGCACCCAGAGGAAACCCACACACGCATGGGAAGAACGTGCAATCTCTGTACAGTCACCCAAGGGTGGCGTCAAACACGGGTCCCTGATGCTGTGAGGTATGAGTGCTAAGCACCGAGCCATTGTGCCACAGTTACGTCTCTTTGATAGTGATTCCTTCAATTTAAGCTGCTTTCTATCCATTCTGTCCGTGGCCCTAATAATCTTGTACATCTCGATCACATCCCCCCAGCCTGTTTTGCTCCAAAGAAAACAATCTGAACTTATCCAGCTTTTCCTTAAATCTAATTTCATTTAAACTGGGAGTCTCTTGTGGATAACAAATATCAAATACCTTCTGGAAATAAATACAAGCCACATCTGTGGACATTTTTATACTTACTATTTCAATTGGAATCTTTAAGGAAAATATCTGCTCGTGACACTGGAAACACAAAGAGGTGGAGAAGCATGTCATCCCTGGAGCTAATGTCACCATCAAGTTGGATCACTGCATCATCACCTTGACTTGGTTCTGTAATCCCTTGCTTCAGCAGCTTTGAGGGGAATTAGAATTTCAGATTCTGACTGATCATCTACTTTGCTTTGACCTTTGAACCACCGGACTCCAGTTGTAAAGTTGTTGTCAATGCCCCAAGCATTAGTCTACCTTTCAAACTGCCCTGATCATCATCAGCTCCCTTTTGACCAAGTCATGGGGGGGGGGGGGGGAGTCGAGAGCTTCCTGAGGTTCGCAGGAAAGTGGAGTCCTGGCTGCAATCAGAACTCATCAAATAATTTGAGGGAGTGGTGGAGCCCAGAAGAGGCTTACTCCTACTCCCAGTTGCATGCAACCCTTTGATTAGATTGCCCCATTAAATTCAAGACTATGCAAACCATCTCCGTAACTGACCCTATTATACATTTGGCTCCATACTGTTGAATCTGTTCTGCATCCACTCCAAGGCTAACATATTCTTTCCGAGTGCAATGCCCCTCTACTGAACATTCTGGACAAAGACATCAACTTCCTTTGTTCTCCAGGTCATGGAGAGAATGTTCAACAGTTGATTTACTGTTCTGTTCAATAGTTTTGATGCTTCTGCACTGGATTTTACTGACTACCATATTTCGACCTTGATACTCATCACTGACCACTCTCGTTTCAAAGCTCCACATTTGGAGAATGTAGGCACACTCTGTCAAGTTGGCTGTGTAAAATCTAGAGTGACCCTAAAACTGCATCGTTTGTACATGTATCAAAGTGCGTACAATTAACTCAATTAAAATGAACTTAGCTGGACTATTTGGGTAGATCTTGCTGAGCGTCTGACTTGTTATTTATTTCACTAGTTGGGTCTTGGTCTAATCCTGTGCTTCAAGTGAGCTGTGACCTCACCCACCCCTGATTGGCCCCTGGTCCAATGTACCTGACTGAAACAAATCAATCAGAACTCAAGGTATGGCATGGCCTCAACTCTGAAGCAGCTCGTTTTGAGTATAGTGTACCTGCATTCTGATCTAACTTTCTTGGATCCAAAGTTGGTGAACTCTCGGTTCTGTGCATTTGCTTGTCCACTGACACATTTGGCTGGCGTCTCCAGTGTTCATGGTGACCCGGTCCAGAGTCCCGTCACCTAGTTGTCCTTTACTTACAGGTGGACCGACCTTGACATTGATCGAGCTCCCTTAGAGTCAGCTCTCAGGGTGAACAGAACGCCTGTTTAGATCTGGGGCTCCCTGTTTGGACCAGATTAACAGCCCCAGTCAGGAGACTAATACTGTATGAGGGCGACCTGGCTGGCTGCATTATAACCACGACAGATTTCCTCTGTTTCAATCCACAAGCAGGTCCAGTTTCCTCCTGGCATTTGACACCAATCAGGTTCATGTTGATGCAGGTAAGATCAGACAGAGGGACCTCAGGGCCCAGCTCCCTACACATCCCCGCCCAACCAACAGGCACTCGCATTGGTTGGAGGACAAAGTACACCTGCTCGGTCGGCGGATACCTGCTCGCACCTGAGATTTGAGTGTTTGTTGCCTCTTCCTCGTTGCCCTCAAGAGAGCAGTGTTGAGATGAGTCACCCTTTTGAACCCCTGCACTCCATGTGGTGTAGTTACACACTCAGTACTACTGAGCAGTTGCAGCACAGTGAAGTAACAGTGATAGCCTTCCAAGTTAGGATGGCGCGTGGTTTGAAAGTTGTGACGCTCTCGTATGTCTGAAGCCTCTTATTTACAGGTAGGTGGAGGTCTCGACTTTGGAAGGTGCTGTCTAAGAAGCCACAGTGACTGTGGACGGAATCAGGGACCTTCCTCTATTCTGTCCTCTCGAGGTGTTAGACAACAGACTCTCTCCTGAGAGTATCGAGTTGGGCCGTGATGTGTTTCATTCTTCGTCTTTTTGACTCGAAACGTTGAATCTTGTGGTTTCACACACCAGATAATCAAACTCCCAACAACAGACTGTCTTTTACTGACTTTATTAACAGCAACACAATAATAGAGGACAGTTACCCAGCCAGGGAACGGGGATAATACAGGGGATTCAGAGCTTTGGGCTCTGTAATGAGAGACAGCATTGCTCCCCCCTCCAGTGAACAGGGATTATACAGTGAATTCTGAGCGCTGTTAATAACACAGAGAGAGGATAATTACCCAATGAGAGAACACAGATAATTCAATGGATTCAGATCAGGGACGAGAAGACACTTTTAACAGACTGTGGCTGCAGTAGAGAGTTTTATGTTTAATTTGTTCATTATGTTTGTGATCTGGCCCTCTCTAATCATAACCACAAGGATATCTGTACAATGTTCTGATGTCAGCCACAAGGCTGTCTCTCTCGCACACAATTATTTGTTACCCTTCTCCACAGATCAGTCCATTCCACATCCCCTTCCCGTACAGTGAGCAAAGACATGAGATTGGTTAATCTACACCCACATTTCATAACACCTACAGGTCCCACTTGGAGAAAGCGTCAGAGCTTTCTCATCGTGGTCGAAATACTCAGAATAAGAGGGTTTCGAATTGACAGAGCACCTTTCACAACTTTGGGACACCCCCAAGTGTTCTACGACGATTAGGTACTTTTGAAATAAAGTCACTGTCAGACTGCAAGAAATGCAGCGGAAAATGTGTTGCTGGTTAAAGCACAGCAGGTCAGGCAGCATCCAAGGAATAGGAAATTCGACGTTTCAGGCATAAGCCCTTCATCAGCCTGTGCTTTAACCAGCAACACATTTTCAGCTGTGATCTCCAGCATCTGCAGACCTCACTTTTTACCCGAAGAAATGCAGCGGCCAATTTGTGCACAGCAAGGCACAACAAGCAGCAATGATTAGGTGCGCACGTTGGTGATTGAGGGATAAATATTTACCAGGGTGGTGGAGATCACGGCATTGCTCTTTTAAATAATGGCTAGGGGGTGAATCACATCCACCAGAGCGATGGATCGGGTCTTGGTATAATGTCATACATTAAAGAGGGCACCTATGGAGATACAATACTCCTTCAGTCCTGCACTGGAGGGTCTTTGCACCCCTGAATCTGGAGTGGGACACCCCTCCACAATCTCTCGGTCCAGATGAGACCGTGACCCAATGAAACAGGCTGGCAGTGCGTTACAGCAGCAAACTGACACTGGTCTCACTGACCACTTTGTCTCACACAGACACATTAAATAGGATCAGTAGACCATTCGGCTCTGCCAATCCGATCAGATTTTGGCTGATGTATCTGCGTTTCGAATTCCACGTTCCAATTCCCCCCCGATAAACCTGTGCTCACCCCCCCCCCCCACAAGAATTTGTACTCCTCTGTCTTTAAAGGTGTTCGATGATTCCACCACCTCCCTGAGGCAGCGAGGTGCAAAGATGCACACCCCTCGGAGGGAGTTCACTTCCGTTCTTACCCTTTTGTCCCAAACCTCGCAGACCTCCGTCGAGTCACCCCTCCCCCTCCGAGGCTCCAGTGGAAACAGACCCAGTCTGTCCAACCCAGCCACATCACCCAACTCACCAGGGTGGCACGGTGGCTCAGCGGTTAGCACTACTACCTCACAGCGCCAGAGACCCGGGAGTTTGGAGAGTGTGGAGTTTGCACATTCCCCTCCCCCTTGTGTGTGTGGGTTTCCTCCGGGCGCTCCGGTTTCCTCCCACAGTCCAAAGGATTTGCAGGTTAGGGCGGAGTGGCCATGCTAAATTGCCCCATTGTACTCAGGGGTGTGTAGGTTAAGTGCATTAGTCAGGGAAAATTAGAGTGGTAGGAGAATGGTGGGATACTCTTTGGAGGGTTGGTGTGGACTTGTTGGGCCAAATGGCCTGTATCACACACTGTACGGGGTGCTGTGATCTACCATCACAGTCTGAATGCCTCAACTGAACCTGCCTTCATCATTTCCAGACAAAGCATTCTATACCCTATCTACCCTAATAGGTCACCACAGCGGTTAGCACTGCTGCCTCACAGCACCAGGAACCCGGGTTCGATTCCTGCCTCGGGCGACTGTCTGTGTGGAGTTTGCACATTCTGCCCGTGTCTGCATGGATTTGCTCCCACAGTCCAAAGATGTACAGATTGGGATGGATTGGCTGTGCTAAACTGTCTATAGTGTTCAGGGATGTGAAGGTTAGGAGCATTAGTCAGAGGAAATGGAGCGTAATAGGGGAATGGGCCTGGGTGGGATAATCTTCAGAGGGTCGGTGTGGACTTGCCAGGCTGAAGGGCCTGTGTGCACACTGTAGGGATTTTATGATTCACTGACTCCAGGTACCAGACTTATCAACCTCCTCGTGTATGGACTGAATGGAATTACAGGCTTGCAGGCAGGATGTTCTATTCACACGTCAAAGGTGGGAGAGACGCAGTGGGACTCGCCCTGAGTCTAGTCATTGAGTCTGATAAACAGCCATGACTTTGTGTTTCATAATCTCCGGTTTGATCACAACACCTTCCCCAGCTCCCAAGGCTGAACAGTAGAGGGAGCTGAGACTCGTCCATGAGGGTGAACAAACGTCTTTAAAATGGAAATAATCTGGAGTTAGAAAGGGGAGCACCAGGGGGCGAGCTAGGGTGTGGGGTGATATCGTTGCGGCCTGTGACCAGCGCTGTACCACAAGGATTGGTGCTGGGTCTGCTGCTTTCTCTCATTTATATAAATGATTTGGCTGTGAATTTATGAGGTATGGTTAGGAAGGTTGCTGATGACACCAAAATATGTGGTGCTGTGCGTAGTGAAGATGATTGTCACAGAGGACCTGGATCAGATGGACCAATGGATATAGGAGTGGCAGATGGAGTTTAATTTAGATAAATGTGAGGTGTTGCATTTCAGTGAGACAAACCAGGGCGGGACTTGGACAGTTAATGTTAGGGCGCTGGGAAGTGTTGCTGAACTAAGAGACTGAGGGGTGCAGGTGCACAGTTCCTTGAAAGTGGAGTGGACAGGGTGGCGAAGAAGGCATTTGGCATGCTTGCCTTCAGTAGTTGAGAATAGGAGTTGGGATGTCGCGTTGCAGGTGTACACAACATTGGTAAGGCCACATTTGGAGTACTGCATACAATTTTGGTTGCCTTCTGTAGGAATGATGTTGTTACACTTGAGAGGGTGCAGAAAAAGTTGATAAGGATGTTGCTGGGACTGGGGGGGGTGGGTTTGAGTTATAGGGGGAGACTGAATAGGCCTGGGAAGGTTTCCCTTCAGGGCAGGAGGCAGAGGGGGTGATCTTCTGGAAGTTTATTACATTGAGGGATAGGGCGAATAGAACAGTAGAGCACAGCCCTTTGGCCCTCCGTGTTGTTCTGACCTTTTAACCTACTTTTAAGATCAGACTAACCTATATACCTTTTTTTTACTATCATCCATGTGCCTATCCAAGAGTCGCTTAAAGGTCCCGAATGTATCTGAAACAATGGTGAGGACTGCAGATGCTGGAGATTACAGTCGAGAGTGTGGTGCTGGAAAAGCGCAGCAGGTTAGACAGCATCCGAGGAGCAGGAGAATCGATGTTTCGGGCGATAGCCCTTCTGATTCTCCTGCTCCTCGGATGCTGTCTGACCTGCTGCGCTTTTCCAGCACCACACTCTCGACCCTAATGTATCTGACTCTACTACCACTGCGTTCCACACATCCAGTACTCTCTGTGTAAATAATCTCCCTCTGACATCTCCTCTAAACCTTCCTCCAATCACCTTAAAATTATGTCCCCTTGTGACAGACATTTCCACCCTGGGAAAAAGTCTCGGGCTGTCTACCCTATCAATGCCTCTCATCATCATCATCTATCCAGTCACCTCTCATCCTCCTTCACTCTAATGAGAAAAGCCCTAGCTCCCTCAACCTTTCTTCATAAGACATGCCCTTCAGTCCAGGCAGCGTCCTGGTAAATCTCATTTGCACCCTCTCCAAAGCTTCCACATCCTTCCTATAATGAGGCGACTAGAACGGAACACTTGTGGGCGGCATGGTGGCACAGTGGTTAGCACTGCTGCCTCACAGCGCCTGAGACCCGGGTTCAATTCCCGCCTCAGGCGACTGACTGTGTGGAGTTTGCACATTCTCCCCGTGTCTGCGTGGGTTTCCTCCGGGTGCTCCGGTTTCCTCCCACAGTCCAAAGATGTGCAGGTGAGGTGAATTGGCCATGCTAAATTGCCCATGGTGTTAGGTGTAGGGGTAGAGGTGGGTTGCGCTTCGGCGGGTCGGTGTGGACTTGTTGGGCCGAAGGGCCTGTTTCCACACTGTAAGTAATCTAAAAAATAAAGAACGGAACACTTTCTTCCAAGCGTGGGCTAACCAGGACTTTACAGAGTTGCAGCATTACTTTGTGGGCTCTTAAACTCCATCCCCCTGCTAATAAAAGCCAGCACACCATATGCCTTCTGAACAACCCGATCAACATGGGTGGCAACTTTGAGACAGGTCTTTTCCCCACGATGGGGAAGTCCAAAACTGCAGGGCGTGGGTTTGAGGTGAGTGCGGAAAGATTTAAAAAGGACTCGAGAGGTAACTGTTTCAGAGAACGAATTACCAGAGAAAGTGGCAGAAGTGGGAACGATTACATTTAAAAGCGATGTGGATAGGAATATAAATGGGAAGGGGTTAGAGCAATACGGGCAAATTGCTGACAAGTAGGAGGAGGTCAGATTGAAATGTCTGGTCAGCACGGATGAGTTGAACTGAAGGGTCCGTTTCAGTACTGTTTGAGTCTGTGACTTACGCCTGTGGGACATGGGTTCAAGCCCTAGCCATCTTGCTGGTGGGATTTAAACTCCAGTAATAAAATCTGGAATTATAAAAATTGTCTCAGTGAACGTTGATTGCTCTAACAATCATTCAGGCTCACTTCGAAAAAGAAATCTGTTGTCCTTACCTGATCTGAGCTATGTTTGACTCCAGACCCACAGCAATGGGGTGGATTCTTAACTGCTCTCTGAGGTAGCACAGCAAGCCATTCAGTTTAAAGGCAATTAGAGATGGGTCCCAAACACTGGCTTCACCAGCGATGTCCATATCCCAAGAAAGGGCCCTAAGATGAAGCAACAGCACACCGATTAACTTGGGAGAGCTCCAAAACATTACAACGTTGTGCTTGCAGTAAAACTAATTTCTTTTAGAGACTGCGATGTGTCCCTAACCATCTGCCATTTCTGAAGTTATACCCAGGAGAAAGCGAGGACTGTAGATGCTGGAGTATCAGGGTCGAAAAGTGTGGCGCTGGAGAAAAGCACAGCCGCTCAGGCGGCATCCAAGGAGCAGGAGAATCGACATTTTTGGGCATAAGCTCTTCATCAGGAACTCCTGATCAGCCCACTGCATGCGGAGCCGATGTTCCTCGAACTGTAGACAGTCACCACAGATATGTTGTCGACGATCACCATGTTCTCTACAAACTCCCACGTGCCGCACGCCCAACAGACCACCTGCCTGGCCGTGGATTTTGAACTGCAGTCCCGTTACCGTGGTTAACAAATCCAGCAGAAACTCAGGCCGGTGTCCTCGGCCCAACAATCTTAAGCTGCTTCATCAATGACCTTGCCTCCATCAGGTGGTCAGAAATGGGGATGTTTGCTGATGATCGAAAAGTACTCAGCACCTTTTGGATATCCTCGGATGGCTGGAGCAGTCCATGGACAAATGCAGCAAGACTTGGATCAAATCCAGGCTTGAGTTGAGAAGCGGCAAATAATCTTTGGGCCACACACATGTTAGTCGACTAGATAGAATCTAACCCTCACCTCTTGACCTTGAGTGGCACCACCCATCACTGAATGTCCCACCATCAATAGCTTTGGGGTTAGCATTGAACAGAATCACACTGAACTGGACCAGCCATAGAAACACTGCAGCTCGAAGGGCAGGTCAGAGACTTGGAATCCTGCAGTGAGTGACTCAGCTCCTGACTCCTCAAAACCTGTTCAGCTTCTAAACGACACAGTTCAGGAGAGTGGTGAGATACTCCACTCCTGTCTGGATGAGCGCAGCTCCAACAACACTCGAGGAGCTCGGTCTGGTACAGTTACAACATTTGAAAGGCATCTGCATTGGTATATTAATAGGAAAGGTTTAGAGGGAGATGGGACTAGATATATAGAGGATATCTGGTTGGCATGGATGAGCTCAACTGAAGGGTCTGTTCCATGCCCTCTATCTCTATCTACAAAGCAGCCCGCTTGACATCACACCCTCCACCACTGATACTCATGTGCAATACCCAGGTACCCAACAGGTGCCAGTTCCTCCACTACCAATGTGCAGTAGCAAAAGTATGTACCATATACAAGGCGCACTGCAGAAGTGCCATAGACAGTACTTTCCAAATCCATGACCACTTCCAGCTAGATAGACAAGACGAGCATCTACAAGCGAACACCACCCTCTGCAAGTTTTCCTCTACATCACTGCCCGCATTGTGGCTCCCTCAGTGTTGTCGCTCAGAAACCGCAACTCCCTCCATAACGGTATCGTAGGTGTTCCTGCAGCACATGGTTCATAAAAAGGCAGCTTCTCCAGGACAACACGGGATGGGCAATAAGTGCTGGCCTAGCCAGTAACATGCACATCCCATGAAGGAATAACAAAAAGGAAATCAAGAATATAATTCAGAACAGATTATAACATTCTAAAGTCATTCATGGACTTGCTGGTGCCTGAGCAGGTGAGACGATCGAGTGAATCCCTTCCCACACACCGAGCAGTTGAATGGCCTCTCGCTGGTGTGGACCCGGTGATGTCTCAGCAAGTTCGACGATCGGTTGAATCCCTTCCCACACATGGAGCAGGTGAACGGCTTCTCCCCGCTGTGGGTGCGCTGGTGGGTCAGAAGGTTGGACGACAGAGTGAATCCTTTTCCGCACACCGAGCACATAAACGGCCTCTCCCCGGTGTGAATCCGCTGGTGTATCAGCAGATCCTTTTTGCTTTTGAAGCTCTTCTCGCAGTCGGGGCACTTGAAGGCTCTCTTGTCGAAGTGAACGAGTTGGTGCGTCAGAAGGTGGGATGAATTAGTGAACCCTTTCCCACACCGCGAGCAGGTGTACGGCCTTTCCCCTGTGTGAACCCGCTGGTGGGTCCGGAGGTTGGACGATTGCGTGAATCCCTTCCCGCACACCGAGCAAGTGAACAGCTTCTCCCCGGTGTGAACCCGCTGGTGCGTCCGGAGGTTCGAGGCGTGGGTGAATCCCTTCCCGCACACGGAGCAGGTGTAAGGCCTCTCGCCTGTGTGAACCCGCTGGTGCTGAATGAGGTGAGATGACTGTCTGAATCTCTTCTCGCAGTAAGAGCACCCAAATGGCCTCTCGTCGGTGTGAACGAGCTGGTGTTTAATGAGGTCGGCAGAGATTTTAAAGCAGTCCCCACAGTAAGTGCATCTGAAAGGTCGCTCATCGCTGTGAACTCGCTGGTGTAACTGCAGGCTGGATGATAAAGCAAATCCTTTCCTACACAGGGTACAGGTAAACGGCCTCTCCCCTGTGTGACTGCGTCGATGAGTTTCTAGTTGGGATGGGTAACTGAATCCCTTCCCGCAATCACCACATTTACACGGTTTCTCCATGGTGAGCATGTGCGCGTGTTCTCTGGAGGTTTGATGACCAACGTAAGCCCTGTCCACATATGGAACACATGTATGGCCTCTCCTTGCTGTGATTTCTTTCCAGGATGTGTTAACAGGTTAAAGCTCTTTCTGGTACTCTGTGAAAAGACAAAAGTCATCACTGTTCATATGCAGAGCTGTAAATCCCATCACCCACACCCCTCCCCACCATGAAATCTGAACCGTGGCACCATCTCCACCTTTTCTTGAACAATGTCTTTTCCCTGGGATTGGGGAGTCCAGAACTAGAGGGCATAGGTTTAGGATGAGAAGGAAAGATTTAAAAGAAACCTAAGGGGCAACTTGTTTCACGCAGAGTGTGGTGCATGTATGGAATGAGCTGCCAGAGGAAGTGGTGGAGGCTAGTACAGTTACAACATTTAAAAGGTGTCTAGATGGGTACATGAATAGAAGGGTTCAGAGGGATAAGTACCAAGTGCTGACAAATAGGACCAGATAAATTTAGGATATCTGGTCGGCGTGGATGATTAGATTACTTACAGTGTGGAAACAGGCCCTTTGGCCCAACAAGTCCACACCGACCTGCCAAAGCACAACCCACCCAGATGCATTCCCCTACACCTAACACTACGGGCAATTTAGCATGGCCAATTCACCTAACCTGCACGTTTTTGGACTGTGGGAGGAAACCGGAGCACCCGGAGGAAACCCACGCAGACGCAGGGAGAATGTGCAAACTCCACACAGTCAGTCCCCATGAGGTGGGAAATGAACCCGGGTCTCTGGCGCTGTAAGGCAGCAGTGCTAACCACTGTGCCACCGTGCTGCCCATGAGTTGGTCCGAAGGGTCTGCTTCTGTGCTGTACATCTCTATGACTATATGACACTTAACGCAAAATAGTGCAGGTGGCGGAAACCTGAATTATGATCTGAAAGTGGTGGAGAAACTCGGCAGCATCCATCAAGAGAGGAACATCGTTGACGTTTTGAGTGAGATGATGGCAGTCCTTTGCAACAGTGGACTTGTCGGTGATATTGGATTAAACCTTAAGTTATGTTTCCTGCTCCACCAATGCTGCCAGTGCTGCTTATCTGTTGTCTCCCACTGTCCTCTGGCTGGGTTCCATTCCAAGGACCTGCCCATTACGACAAGGGCACGAATGGGACAGGTCTGCTCCCTTTACCAAGATGGCTGCCCCCGCACCCGTCATTCCCTTACCAAGATGGCGACAGGTCACCCTCGGTCACGGCCGGCGGCGAACCAGGCCTGGCCACGGCGGTGACGGAGACGAGTCCCGTCGGCCGTCACTCGAAAATTCAGGTCGAGATGATCTTCATAAACCCCCTTCGGCACCGTGCAATCGGTCCGCTCCCGCCCCTCCTCTCACAAACGCCGACAACTTCCCGACTCACCGCTTCTTGCTTAGGCCGCCCCGACGGCCAGGCCCGCGCATGCGGAGAAGGCGGCCAGAGCCGGCGCAGGCGCACTGGGCGCCTGTTGTCATTGATAGAGCACTTTGCCACTTCTGGAGAGACTCTGAGTCAAGTGTTTGGCATTGAAAGATGCGACAGGCTTTCTGGATTTTGTTTTATCTGAAAAAAAAAATCCATTGAGGTTGAAAGCACAGAATCACAGAATCCCTACAGTGTGGAAACATGCCCTTCGGCCCAAAAAGTCCACACTGACCCTCCAAAGTGTATCCCACCCAGTCCCATTCCCCTACCCTATTGCTGTACATTTCCGTGACTAACTCACCCAACCTACACATCCCTGAACATGGGGCGATGTAACATCGCCAATCCACCTAATCCAACACAGAGAGACCCTCTTTTCCTATATTTACCCCTGACGAATCCACTAATCTACACATCCCTGGCCACTATGGCAAATTTAGCACGGCCTATTCACCCTAACCTGCACATCTTTGCATTGTGGGAGGAAACCTGAGAACCCGGAGGAAACCCACACAGACATGGGGAGAATATGCAAACTCCATACAGACAATCATCTGAATGGAACCCGGGTCCATGTCGCTGTGAGGCAGCGGTGCTAACCACTGAGCCACTGTGCTGCTGGTGGAAATGCAATACATGAAACACAGAACTAAATTGCTCTGGATCCCTCCTTGCTCCCTTAATCCACCTCCGCCCCTCTCCCCGCCTACAACCCCCCCCCCCACTCCCATCCTTTAACCATGTTGCAAAGTTAAAAATCAGACAGCACCAGGTTTTAGTCCAACAGATTTATTTGGAAGTACGAGCTGTCAGAACACTGCTCCTTCAGGCAGCAAAGGACGGGTCTGTCACTTTCCCATGACTAACTTGTGCAACTTGGGAGCGAGGAAACCTGTGGGATAGATGTCAGCGTCTGGAAGCAGAGCGGTCGCAGATGCATGGTAGTGGTAACGTGAGTTTGAGGTTGAGCAGATTGACTCCTCTTTGCAATATAGAAGAACGAGATGTGACCTCATTGCAACATACAAAATTGTTAAAGGGTTTGACAGGGTAAATGCAGAAAGGTTGTTTCCCCATATGACTTACAGAATCCCTTCGGCATGGAAACATGCCATTTTGGCACAATAAGTCCACACAGACCCTCCAAAGAGTATCCCATGCAGCCCCATTCCCTTACCCTATTGCTCTACATTTCCATGACTAGCTAACCTAACGTATACTTCCCTGCATCTTGGGCCAATGTAACATCGCCAATCCACCTAATCTGCACATTTTTGGAATGTGGGATGAAACCCGCTCCAACATGGAGAGAGAGAATTGCAAACTCCAGACAATCGCCCAAGGCTGAAATCAGACCCAAGTGCCTGGCACTGTGAAGCAGCAGTACTAACCATTGAGCCACTGTGCTGCCCGTTTGGGGAGTGTAGAACCAGATGCCATTATTTCAGAATAAGGACTCACCCAGTTAAGGCGGAGATAATGAGCAATTTCTTCTCTCAGAAGGTAATGAATCTGTGAAATTCTCTACTACAGAGGGCTGTCGAAGATGCATCATTCAGCATATTCAAGGCATAGAGAGATAGATTGTTTTTAACATATAATGGTTAGAGGGAAAAGGTAGGAAAGTGGAGTGGGGTTATTATATCAGCTATAGTCTAAAGGAATGGTACAGCAGACCAATGGACTGAATGACCTACTTCTGTTCTTATGTCTTTTGATCTTGTGGTGATTTGTTTCTTTATTCAATAGTCTTTGAAATATTTTTTTATGAATGGCCTCCACTAAGATAGGAAACGGCACACCAAAGATTGCAGGTAATCTAACATTTGGTGAAGTGGTAAATATCGGTAGTAAGTGGGAGAAATTAGATTAAAAAGATCTTCTAACTGAAATGATTTCACACAGACATGCAGTGCAATCTTAGTATTTATATACACTAAGCCTTAAATATTTCAAGGAAGTTGATATGGTGGTCAAAAATGTATCTGGGTTTACTGGTGTCTTAATAAAATATTAAAGTCAAGAGTTCATACCAAAGCTTTATAAATCACTAGTTTGGTCTCTGCCATTTTATTTTCTCTATATAAGGAGGAAGATATTAAGTTGTTGGGTGTATATAGAGTCATAGAGATGTACAGCACGGAAACAGACCCTTTGGTCCAACTCGTCCATGCTGACCAGATATCCCAACCCAATCTAGTTGCACTTGCCAACACCTGGCCCATATCCCTCCAAACCCTTCCTGTTCATATACCAATCCAAATTCCATTTAAATGTTGCAATTGTACCAGCCTCCACCACTTCCTCTGGCAGCTCATTCCATACACGTACCACCCTCTGTGTGAAAATGTTGCCCCGAGGTCTCTTTTATATCTTTCCCCTCTCACCCTTCTTTTTGTTATGCCCATCCCTCATTATTTAGAGGGCACTTAGGAGTAAAACTGCATTGCTGTTTGTCTGGAGCCAAGTGTAGGCGAAATAGTTGAAGATGGCAGATTTCCCTTCTCTGGAAGGCAGGCAAATCATATGGGTTGTTACAGCAATCAGCAGTGGTTACACAGATGCCATTAGGCTGGCTATTTCGTCCAGATTACCTTAATAAATTGAGGTCAAGCTTCACCATTCACCATTGTGAAATCCAAGCCCAAAACTGTCACTTGGTTTTCCAGATTATTGATCCAATGAAATTTCCACCCTGCCAAAACTCAGATATCTTCTGGGATGAGGGCGTTTCATTATAAGGAAAAGATAGTCAAGATTAGACTGTTCTTGATGAAGAAATGGCCATGGCAACTCTCCAGTGTTGAAGCCAACTGATTGGTATCTTGCTGTCACGGCGAACTTGAAAGCTTCTGACCAGATGTCATTGCCACTTTCCAGTTCCTGCTGGAAACCTCATTGAAACCTTTAATATCACAACCATTTTAACATACTCCGAGTCAGACTGGCACATTGCACCCTCTATAAATTTGAATTCAAAACTCTACTCCCTATCTTCACTCGACAAACCGTGGAATGGTTTTTGCAGATTAAAAGGTGGCAAATGTAATCACATTGTTAAAGAAAGGAGGAGGAAATAAAATGGGCAACTGCAGAACTGTTCACTAATGTTATTCATAGAGAGATGTTAGAATCTATCATATAAGAAGCAATAGCAGGACAATGGAAAAATAAGAACAGGACTGGGTAGAGTCAACTCTCTCTCTGTATAATATACATAAAGAAATGCATGTTTGATATATTTATTTCATTGTGTTAAAAAAATCACACAACACCAGGTTATATAGTCCAACAGGTTTATTTGGAAGCACTAGCTTTTGGAGCACTGCTTCTTCATCAGGAAGTTGTAGAGAATAAGATTGTAAGACACAGAATTCATAGCAAAAGTATACAGCGTGATGTAACTGAAATTATATATTGAAAAAGACCTGAATTTTTTGTTAAGTCTCTCAGCGTTTAGAATGACCATGTTGGTTTCGGTTCTTTCATAATCATATTTTATTGTGGGTGTAAATGTGCTATATATGTAAGGAAAAATAGAAGGATCTGGTATACTGAAATGTTCAGAAACCTTTTGATAAATTTCCATGCAGTAGATTAAGAAGCAAATTATGAGTACATAGGACCATGAGAAATATTCTAGCATGAATTGACAATTTATTAACAGACAGAACACAGGAAGTAGCAATAAATCAATCAGTTTTAAATAGGCATGATCTGACGAGTTGGATATTGCAAGGATTCCCAGTTATTCATAACATGTAATAATGGTATGGATGTGGAGTTCAAATGTAGCATTTCGAAGTTTGCAGATGACACAAAATGAGGTAGGCACATGAGTGGTGAGGAGCATGCAAAACACGTGAATGGTACTAGGAGAGGTAAAGTGAGTGGGGAAAGGTCTGGCAGATGGCATGCCTAGCGGCGTTTTCACCAGACTGTTAATGCAGCGACCCAGATAACCTGCTGGAGACCTTTGTTCGAATCTCACCACAGCAGATGTTGGAATTTGAATTCTATGAAAAACATCTGAAATTGAAAGTTTAATGATGACCTTGAATCCATTGTTGAAAAAAGAACATGTGGGTCATGAATGCCCTTTAGGGAAGGAAGCTGCCAAGCTTACCTGGTCTGGCCTACATGTGACTCCAGACCCACAGCAAAGTGATTGACTCTTAACTGTCCTCTGGCCAATTAGGGACAGGAATAGAACTGGGCCATTCGGTCCCTCCGGCCTCCACCATTCAATGAGATCATAGTCGATTGTATAATCATTAACTTGACTTTCCTGCTTCTGCCCCATAACCCTTGACCATTTAAAAATCAGCCAATCCCAGCCTTGTATGTACTGAGCAACCCAGTCTTGATGGCACCCTGTGGTAAAGATTTCCAATGAATTACCATCCTCTGAGAGAAGCAATTCCTCCTCATCTCTGTTTTAAATCAGCAATTGCTTACTCTGAGATGATGCCCCTGGACCTAGACTCTCCCATAAGAGGAAACACCCTTTTCACATCCACCCGGTTTAATAAAGCCATCTTTCAGGCTTCTCAACTCCAATAAGTAGAGGCATAGCCTACCCAACCTTTTCTCGTATGATGATCCTTCCTGTTGTGGGTGAATCACCACAAGTTACCTTTAATTTGCCGACTTATTAAGGATTCTCACAGACAATCAAGCACTGAAACACTGACGTAAAGTATTTTTTTTCAGACTCCTCAAGTAAGTAAGTATAAACCTGCAAGCCAACGTAGCTATTATCTGATTCATAGTGATTTCAACCGACGGTGATCTGTCTCTGGAAATGCCCAGTGCTCAGTTTTTGTGCAGTTTTGTTCTGGTGTTGAGTTATTCTGCTGTTGGATTCTTACACAATTTTCTCTTTTTCAAGACTGCAGTGTGACATTATTGACGATCCAGTAGTTCCTTTCATCCCCAATGTTGGTTACACCTTTGGAGACCTCAAATCTGTAACTTGTCTTCTCGTCCGGTATCACTCCTTTGATCCTTCTTGCATTCGGTGTTAGTTGCCTGTTTTAAACACAGCTTTCCCCTGCAATTAAACCCCTTTACCTCAGAACATTGCTTCTGCAGGCAGGTCTTAATTGTCCATTTGTCATGAGGCAGCAGATTATCAAGCAGTGTTCCCTCCCACTCTCCCAGGAAGTGGTAACTTCACATGTTGCTGGAAGTCCTGTGTGACAGTTTCTCATTACCCCTTTCACCTCAAGAAACAGTTCACTGGCAAAAGTGTTATTGCTGATTCTTTCAATCCGCGTGCAATAGTTTAACTTTGTTGATTTCTCCAATCCATGAACAGTTAGTGAAGTTATGAAGTTTGCATTCTCACACTCCGCACACTGGATCCGCCAATAGAACCTTCTTTCTACTGCCTCCAATGTCTGTATATCATTCTCTAGAAAGTGACCAAACCTGCACACAGTATTCCAGCTGTGGTCTGACTATTGCCTTGACTCAGTTTAGCAAAACCTCTCCATCTTTATGATCCATTCCCATTGAAATAAATGCTACCTGTTCATTTGCCTTTCATTCTATTCACTCATGGACATGGCTGACTGGGCCAGCATTTATGGCACATCCCTAGCTACTGCTTGAGAAGGGACTGTTGAGCTGCCTTCCCGAGCCTGGTATGAAGATGTGGGTGTATTGTACCTTTAAGAGAGTAAAAGCTAGCAGTTGCAGCACCCAGTGTTCTCAAGAAGATGCAATGTAACATGTGCTCCAGCTACTGGGATCGCTGGTTACCTGGAATCAAAAAAAAATTCAAATTAGGCCAATCAGGTTAAATTATACCCCGAAAAATACCAAACTCCAAATCAGTTTGAATTTAACATATTGATAATCTTAAAAGCTAATGACACAATCCGATGCTTTAGGGGGTATAAGACTGGGGAAAATTTGAACAGTTGAGAGGAGAACTGCCGAGCCAGCAGCATCTGCACACTTCCCAGAAAAATAGCTCTCTTAAAAGGTACCTTTATCGATAAGTAACTGTGAAGCAGAATCCCCATGCAGAAGAAAAGAAGACCGAAATGCAGAGGAGAAGCGAAAGCTGCCTGATTTTGAGATAAGTGTTGTTTTGTAAATCTTAATTGGGAGTTTTATTGGACTAGAATTATAGAAGGGAAGGTAAAAGATAACGTAGATGAAGCAATTGTAGATAGTGGTTAGTTACTTATTCTCTGTTATACTTGTAAAGTTGTTAATTTTTACTATAACTAGTTCATGACCGATTACTGCATGGGACAAATCTTTTCTGTGTTGCTGGTTTTAAATTAAGCAGGAGAGTTTATCCCACGTCATTACAGTTTGGGGGGGGGGGGGGGGGATTTCGGCACCATCATTTGACCAGGTTTAGACAGAATTGAATAGATTTGGGGGTACGAAAAATCCCAGCATTTTATACCCTTGCAGGTTAGTGTCATAGATCTTTAAATAAAATATAGGTGAGGCAATTTATTGACTTTCGGTGACTTGTGGTTGAGTAAATTAAAAGTGAGAGAAATGGCTCTTAAAATTGCTCAGGAGGTTCTGGGATTTGAAGATGTATCTCAAATTTGCCAAGAAAGTTTAGAAGGAAAGATAAAGGCCATACTTTTAGAATCAGCAAATAAGTTAGATTTGGGTTTAATCAAGGACAAAAGTAAAACTGAAATTGTCAGGAAATTACTCAAACGCTTAGGTGTGTCAGAGAAACAGACAAGTGTAGTTGAGGTAGAAAAACTTAAATTACAATTGATGAAAATGGAGTTAGAAGATAAACAGAGAGAGAGAGAGAGGGAGAGAGAAAGAGAAAGAGTGAGAACAGAGGGAGAAGAAGGAAAAAGAGAGAGAGAATGTTTTTGGCAGAGTAAAGAGAGAGAGAAGAAAGGGAGAGAGAAAAGAGAGGAGAGAGAAAGAGAGAGAGAGGAAAAAGAAAGAGAGAGAAAGTTCTTAGCTGAGCCAAAACGGAGAGAATTTCAACTTGAGAAGTTGCGACTTAGTCAGCAAAGTCAAGTTAACAGGACGGAAATTAAAAAAGAAGATAGTGATATATGTTTTATGTATAAATATGTCAAAATGCCGCCACATTTTGATGAGAAAGATGCTGATGCCTTCTTTATTTAATTTGAAAAATTGCCTAGGCAGATGGTGTGGTCCGAGGATTTATGGTAATGTGAGTTCAAACTAAACTAGTAGGCAGCTTTATTCCTGATGAAGGACTTTTGCCCGAAATGTCGAGTTTACTGCTCCTCCGATGCTGCCTGAATTGCTGTGCTCTTCCAGCACCACTAATCCAGATATCTGGTTTCCAGCATCTGCAGTCATTGTTTTTGCTAGTGAGGTATTTGCTGCACGTCAGATGAAGTGTTAAGGGATTATGAAGAGGTAAAACAAGCTGATTTATGTGTTTATAAACATACAGACAGCGGTTCAGACACAAAGAAGGAGCCAGGTCAGACATATGTTGAGTTTTAAAGAATTCAACACAGTCATTTTGATCAATGGGTACGTGGTTTGAAAATAGATAAGGCCGTTGAGGTTCGAAGAGACATTATTCTGCTGGAGGAGTTTAAAAACTCACTTCCAGAGGATGGTAAGAATTCACGCGGAGGAACACAGGGTTCAGGAAGTGAGAAGGGCAGCAGAATTAGCAGATGAGTACATGCTGCTGCATAAGACAAGCTTCCGGCCAGAATTCCATCCTGTGAGGGATAGAAGTTGGGAGAAGGGGAGATCCTAAACCAAGAGTTGAGAGCACTGGTAAGGATTTACCGCAGGATAAAAAAAAGAAGAGTGTCTGTGTGGAGGTTGCACATTCTCCCTGTTTCTGTGTGGGTTTCCTCCCACAGTCCAAAGATGTGCAGGTCAGGTGAATTGACCATGCTAAATTGCCCATAGTGTTAGGTGCATTAGTCAGAGGGAAATGGGTCTGGGGGGGTTACTCTTCAGAGGGTCGGTGTGGACTGCTTGGGCTGAAAGGCCTGTTTCCACGCTGTAGGGAATCTAATCTTAAAACAAAGAACATTAATTCCATTCCCTTATAGTAGGCAGAGGCTGTTTTCTTTAGAATAGCAAAGATTGCAGGAGGATTTAATTGTGGTACATAAAATTAGAAGTCTGCATCATGACAGTCCAGACGAAGGCCGTTTGACCCATCATATTTATACTTGTTCTCCACTAGCCATTACCCTGACCTCTTCTGACATCCACACACATTCCCCCTTTAGATAGAGTGGATAGGAAGGGGAAACTCATTAAGCAGAGAGTTACATTTTAACTAAATGGTAGAAGGATGAGAGAAGAATTGAGAACCTTACTCAGTCAGAGTGGTTGAGGTCTTGAATTCATGGCATGATAAAAGTGGTCGAGGCAGAAATCATCACTACATCTTAATAAATTAAATGGCTATATGTAAAAAAAAAGAAGAGGGTGGAAAGGAGGTGAAAGGCCTCGGGTGTTTTCACTGTAATGGAGTGGGACACAGAAAATTACAGTGCTGCTGGTTTCAGAAGGGCACTGGCAAAAGGTGTTTTTACTGCCAGAAGGTGGGACACGTAAAGTCACAGCGCTCATCGTTAAAGAAAGGTGCTGTAGGAAAAAGATGTGGTAAAAGAAGATCAGCCAATTAGTGAAGGTAGTAAAGGAGACCCCAAAAAGAGCTGAGAAGCTGCAGGAGAATGCACAGCCTAGGCAGGGGCTGGGTATGGAGTTAGTACCTGATCTCTACAAAGAATTCACCCCTGTGGGTAACATTTACAGGGGGAGAAGGACACAGAGTTATAATTTTGAGAGATACAGCATCTCACCAGTCGCTGATAGTAAGAGATGACCAAATATGCTCTCTTTCTGATCTGTTACCCCAGAGTGTGGTGATTTGTGAGATAGATATTTGTGGGATAAATTTAGCGTTCCCCTACGTAAGATCAGGTTGGAGTGCCAACTTAAGACTGGGGAAGTTACAATGGGAGTGATCGACAGAGTGTCAGTTTCAGAGATTCAGTTTGTTCTTGGGAATGATTTGGCAGGATACAAGGTGGGAGTGACACCCTTTGTTGTGGAGAAGCCAAAGGAAGACCAAGAAACTGCGTGGTAACCAGATCCCACTGTCATAAGTCATGGCACGAAGTGAAACGTAAAGAGAAAGATGAAGGGGTTGAGGTTCAGTTAGCGGATACCCTGTTTAGCGTAATGGTATAGGAAAAACCTGAAAAGGCAGAGGGTCAGACAGTAATGTTTACTCCTGAAAGGCTGAGGGACTTGCAACAGCAAGAGAAGACAATAAAAGATTTATATTTTTTAGTGAATGTAAGTAAGTGGATGCGTATTTTGAAAAAAAAGTCCACAACATTCAGGAGGGTTGTTATTGAAAGATAGAATCCTAAGGCAGAAATGGAGACCACAGCAGGTTAGTGCGGAAAAGAAATGGGCAGAAGTGCACCAGATTGTGTTGCCAGCAGCATAGAGATAGGAAGTGTTATGGGTAGTACGTGAGGTCACCTAGAGGTATAAAAAAACTCGGGCTAAGGTACAAAAACGTTTTTATTGGCCTGGAATGCACAAGGATGTCATTCACATTTGCTGTATGTGTTATACATGCCAATGGTAGATAAGCCACAGGCGGTATTAAAACCAGCCCCTTTGTGGCCAATTCCTGCATTTGAAGAAGCTGTCACACAGGTTATAATTGATTGTACAGGTACTCTCCCGAGAACTAAAAGTGGGAACCAGTACTTGTTAACTATAATGGATGCGTCTACCAGATTTCCGGAGGCAATTCCATTACGCAGTAGCAAGGCAAAAAGGGTAGTAAAGAATTTAGTAGCTTTCTTCACACGGTATGGGCTACCCAGAGAGATTCAGTCGGACCAAGGGTCACATTTTACTGCTAGGCTGTTTAAGGAGGTTATGGATAGCTTAGGTATACAGCACTTTGAATCCAGTGCGTATCATTCTGAATCCCAGGGAGCTTTCGAAAGATGGTGGCATCAGATCTTGAAGACCATGTTGAGAGCACATTGTCAGCACTACCTGAATGGTTGGGATAAAGTTATCCCATTCGTATTGTTTGTCATTAGAGGCACCCCAGATGAATCTACTTAGTTCACTCCCTTTGAGTTAATTTTCGGTCATGAGCGCCCCTTTGAAATTAATTAAAGAAAAATTGACCGGACCAAAGTCGGAGAGCTCACACTTAGATTTTGTATTGAAGGCGAGGGAGAGACTAAATCGAGTAGGTGAGTTAGCTAAACAGCACCTAAAGAGAGCACAGTGTAGAATGAAGCAGGTGACAGATAAAAATTCGGAGACTCTGACGTTTTCCTGAAGGGATGACGTGTTAGTACTGGTACAAGTGATAGGAGATCCCTTCAAAGCCAGGTTTTGTGGTCCCTATCAAATTTAGAAAAAGTTGAGTCGGGTGAACTACTTAGTAATGATGCCAGATAGAAAAAGAAATGGTATTGGGTCTGTCATGTGAACATGTTGAAACTGCATTACATAAGAGAGAAAGAACGGGAGAAACAGGCGTTAGTTATTGAGCGAGGAATCAAATCCAGCTGATGTGGATTTTGATGTGCCCCAAAATAGATGAAAAAATGAAGAAGTCCTTGAGTAGCAGGATAGGTGAGTAAGCTATCTGGCTCCGGAGCATAGATGCAGTTGAAAGATTTTTTTACTGTAGTATAAGGGCATATGTAAGAATCCGATGAGGAGGACTCATGTAGGCGTACTTCATGTACATGAAGTAGGCGTAGGGACTCTCAATCCTAGAAGCGAATGAATTCCATACTTTTGATCCAGTGACATTGAAGGCACTATATTTCCAAGCCAGAATGGTGCTCAGAAGGGATCATGCAGATGGTGATGTTCCCATATAAATGCTGCACGCTTGTCCTTCTAGATGGAAATGGTCGTGGATTTGGAAAGAGTCTAAGGATCTTTGGTAAATATCTGTTTCATGTCTTGCAGATATTACTATCTGATACTACTGAGTATCAGTAGTAGAAGGAACAGTTGCATGTGGCTGTGGTGCCAATGAAGTGGGCTGCTTTGGCCTGGATGGTGTGAAGCTTTAGGGAAGGAGAGAGTATTCCTTCTCACTCCTGATGAATGGGGAATGATTAAAAGGCAACCTGAGGGGCAACTGTTTTGCACAGAGGGTGCTGCCCACCTGGAATGAGCTGCCAGCGGAGATGTGGGCACATTAACAACGCTTAAAAGGCCATTGGACACATACTTGGATAGGAAAGGATGAGAAGGATATGGGGCTAGTGTCGGGAATGGGGTAAGTGTGGATGAACAGTTTGGTTGGCATGGACCAGTTTTGTCCAAAGACTCTGTCTCCATGCTGTAGGATTCCATGACTCTAAGACAGGCTTTGAGAGTTCAGAAGGTGAAGTTTTTGCTGAAGTACTCGTTGCCTCTGATCTACTTTTGTAGCCATTGTAATTATAGGGCTATTCTAAATTTAGTTTCTGATCAATGGTCATGCCCAGGATATTGATATTGAGGGATTCAGTTTTGGTAACACAGTTGAGTGCCAAGGGACACTGGCTAGATTGTCTCTTATTACAGATGGTCATAGCCTTGCATTTGTGTGACGCATATGTTACTTGTCACCTTGTCAACCCAAGCCTGGATATTGGCGAGGATTTGTTGTATTTGAACATGTACAGCTTTAGCATGTGAAATCTTCCCAAAGATCCTGAATGCAATGCAATTATTGGTGAGCATCCATACTTCTAGCCTTATGATGGTGAAAGGTCATTTGTGAAGAAGCTGAAGATGATTGAGCTTCAGGAACTCCTGCTGAGATATCCTGGAACCTGTAGATGATCGAATCCAGCAACCATAACCACCTTCCTATGTGCTAGATTTAACTCCCAGTAGTTTGCCTCCTCATTTCCCACTGACTTCAGTTTTGCTCCTTGATGCTACGTTTGGTTGAATACAGTCTGATGTCAAAGGCCAGCACCCTCATCTCACCTCTATAATTCAACTCATTTGACCATGTTTGAACCAAGTCTGGAATGAGGTCAGGAACTGTGTGGACTGGCAGACCCAAAATGCGGTGTCAGTGACCAAGTTATTGCTGAGCGGGTGCTGCTCGTTGGCACTGCTGATACCTTCCATCACTTTGCTGCTGATTTGTAATTCCATAATAGACTGGATTAAATTCGTCTGTTTTTTGTGTACAGGACATACCTGGGCCATTGTTCACGTTGTCCTGCAGATGTCAGTTGTAGCTGCCATGGAATGGCTTGGCGAGAAGAGATGCAGGCTCTGGAGCACAAGTCTTCAGTATTATTGCTGAAATCTTGCCAGGGGTCCAAACTCTTTGCCGTATGCAGAGCGTCCAACCATTTCTTGATTTCGCATGGGGTGAATCGAATTGGCTGAAGGCTGTGACACTGAGGACCGCTGGATGAATTTTCCACTTGACACTTCCAGCTGAAGATTGCCACGTGTGAACATAGAACATTGGACAATACAGCACAGTACAGGCCCTTCGGCCCTCGATGTTGTACCAGCCTTTTATCCTACTCTGAGATCAGACTAACCTACATATCCTTCATTATACTCACTTCCATGTGCCTATCCAAGAACCGCTTAAACCTCCCTAATGTCTGTTATAAGTGATTTCTGTCTAGGCTTTCTGAATCTCCGGAGAATAGTTCCTGACACTTGGCTAACTATTCTAACTCTAGGGATCTGATTCAGAACAACCGGGTCCTGCCTCCGAACTCTGCCAACCGCGGACTGTCCTTTAACCCTTGTATCAAGGGAGACTGTCCGCAAGGTTAAGTTCAAAAAGGCGAACTCCAAGTTGACTGGTATCAGCCCTTATCCCCACCAGCTATCACTTCTCCCGTGGCAAATCGAAATACTGCGAGACACACACAAACAGAGCAACAGATGTTTATTCAATCTTCGAAGATTGGGCGAGTTCCAAAAAGGACTTCGGAAGTCGCAACGGGAGATTTTACAGCACTAATACTTATACATTATTTTTCCATTCAAATACATTGGTGATAATTTCATTGGTTTAAACATCTCACGCTATGGATTTTTCTTACATTAAAAATCATTAATGACAATTCCATTGGTTAAAGCATTTCACGCTTTTCTCTGCCAATTTCTTTAATTAAAATGTTATATTATTTTACAATTTCTGCTACTAGTTATAACATTTATTGATGTCATGAAAAGAGCTTTCATTGTATTTTGCCCTCTGTGTCTAACTGAAGCATTCCTTGGTTTCTTGCCCAAGGTTACCATGTTCCTGGCATAACAGAGGTGACTTCTAGTTCATGCTTCATTATGGCCTAGTCGATCATTAGTTTCATAATTTAGCTTTTATTCATTAAACCTCAGTTTTAGTACAGTGAGTGTGTGTGTAGGTGTGTGAGTGAGTGTGTGTGTATGTATGTGTGTGAGTGTGTGTGTGTGTGTGTGTGTATGTGTATGTGTGTGTGTGTGTGTAGGTGTGTGTATGTGTGTGGCTTATGTGTGAGGTGTGTGTGTGTGTGTGTGTGTGTGTGTGTGTGTGTGTGTGTGTGTGTGTGTGTGTGTGTGTGTGTGTGTGTGTGAATGCATGAAACTGCAGAAATTACATTAACCATATCATGTCTGCTTCAGCCTTATCTTTTGCACTGATTTGCTGGGCAGTTCCATCATTAAAAACCGGGATATTTGTGAAGCATCTTGCTCCAGCGACTTATTTAATTGCCCATCGCCATTGAGAAATGGATGGGGCAAGAGCTTAGATTTGACCCATTGGCTGTGGGGTCCCTTAACTTTGTCTGTCATTTGGTGTTCATGCCATTGGGCACGGAAGTAGTTGGTGGCTTCCCCAGGTTGACACCTCATTTTCTAGCATGCCCAGTGCTGCTTCTTGTGGTAATATGTGAGTGGGCGATATGCTGGGCCATGAGTTTGCACATTGTGGTGAAGTACGATTGTGCAGTTATTAATTGCCAACAGCAGCTCCCAGACGGCCAGACTTGAGCTGCTAGATCTGTTCGAAATCTGGTCATTCACGTGGTATTAGTAGCTCACAAGTCTATGGAGTGTCCTGTCAATGTGAAGATGGAACTTGATGGTCATGATAGTCACTCTTGTCAATGCAGATTAGTAGGAATCTGGTCAAATGTATATTATTACTTCATCACCTGCCACAGACCCAGTCAAACAGCTCTGTCCTTGAGGGCCCAAACAGCTTGATGAGTCCTGTTGCTGCCCAACCACTATTGGTGTTGCTGCTTTGAAATCCCGCACCCAGAGTATATTTTACGCCATTGACACCCTCAGTTCTACCTCCAAGTTTTCTTCATCATGGAGAAGTACTGATTCTTCTGCTGAGGAAGGACAGTATGTGGTAATCATCAGGACTATTCCTTATTTAACCTGAAGCCATGAGATTTCAAGGGGTCGAGAGTCCAATGTAGAGCACCCCTTCTCGACTGCAAGCCAAAGTGTGGTTTGTCCCTCCGATGGGGCAGGACATGTTCACGAATGGTGATGGTAGTGTCTGGCACATTGTCTGTATGGTACGATTCCGTGAGTGTGCCTATGTCAGCCTGCTGCTCGAGTAGTCTGTGAAACAACTCTGTCATTTTGGCACTAACCTGTAAATGTTTATAAGAAGGACTTTGAAGGCTCTTAAATTGTCTTTGCTAATTCATTGGTCGATGCCAGGTGGTCCATCCAACTTCATGTCTTCTTGGAGACATAGTAGCGATTGATACAACTGAATGTTTTTCTTCGGCCATTTCAGAGGGTAGTTCAGAGTCAGCCACGTTGCTGTGGGTCTGCAGTCACGTATTGGTCAGGCCAAGTAAGGATAGCACACTTCCTCCCCTGAAGGATAAAAGTGAAACTTCCCAATGAACTTGGAAGGCCCCAAATCGCTCTGTGTTGCAGATTTCTTCGTTTAACTCACATTAATATCTTCTATTCTTCCGGCCAAATCACATAACATAACATAATGTTTTCCCACATTACGTTACATCTGCCAAGATTTTGCCCAATCTCTTAACAACCATCTTCTTTTGTGCTTGGTTGACTCCAACATGCGACGAGTTTTCCCAATTGACTCTCTAGTTTGCTGGAGGCCTGGATGTCACTTTAGATCTAAAGCTTTCTTAACATCAAGGGAAGTCACCTTCACATCGCCTCTGGAGTTGAACACTTTTGTCTATATTTTAGCGCAGGCTGTACTGAGGTCAGAAATTGAATAATCCCTGTGAAACCCAAACTGAGCTTCACCGAACAGGTTACAATATAGAAGACATAGTACGTGTGCCACTAACAGCAAAAGTGATGGTATAGGAAATAGGGAAGAAGGTCATCTTAGAGTACAATGGGACCTTGATCACCTGGGCCAGTGGGCTGGTGGATAGCAGATAGAATTAGAGTTATAGAATCACAGAGATGTACAGCATGGAGACCCTTTGGTCCAACCTGTCCACGCCGACCAGATATCCCAACCCAATCTAGTCCCACCTGCCAGCATCCAGCCTATATCCCTCCAAACTCCTCTATTCATATACCCATCCAGATGCCTCTTAAATGTTGCAATTGCACCAGCCTCCACCACTTTTTCTGGCCGCTCAGTCCATACACGTACCACCCTCTGTGTGAAATAATTACCCCTTAGGTCTCTTTTATATCTTTCTCCTCTCACCCTAAACCTATGCCCTCTAGTTTTGGACTCCCCAACCCCAGGGAAAAGACTTTGTCTATTTACCCTATCCATGCCCCTCCATAATTTTGTAAACCTCTATAAGGTCTCCCCTCAGCCTTCGATGCTCCTGGGAAAACAGCCCCAGCCTGTTCAGCCTCTCCCTATAGCTCAAACCCTCCAACCCTGGCAACATCCTTGTAAAACTTTACTGAACTCTTTCAAGTTTCACAATATCTTTCTGATAGGAAGGAGACCAGAATTGCACGCATTATTCCAACAGTGGCCTAAATAATGTCCTGTACAGCCACAACATGACCTCCCAACTCCTGTACTCAATACTCTGACTAATAAAGGAAAGCATACCAAACGCTTTATTCTCTATCCTATCCACCTGTGACTCCACTTTCAAGGAGCTATGAACCTGCACTCCAAGGTCTCTTTGTTCAGCAACACTCCCTAGGACCTTATCATTAAATCCTGCTAATATTTACTTTCCCAAAATGCAGCACCTCGCATTTATCTGAATTAAACTCCATCTGCCACTCCTCAGCCCATTGGCCCATCTGGTCCAGATCCTGTTGTAATCTGAGGTAACCCTCTTCGCTGTCCACTACACCTCCAATTTTGGTATCATCTGCAAACTTACTGACTGTACCTCTTATGCTCACATCCAAATCATTTATGTAAATGACAAGAAGTAGAGGACCCAGCATCAATCCTTGTGGCACTCCACTGGTCACAGGCATCCAATCTGAAAAACAACCCTCCACCACCATCCTCTGTCTTCTACCTTTGAGCTAGTTCCGTATCCAAATGGCTAGCTCTCCCTGTATTTCGTGAGACCTAACCTTGCTAATCAATCTAACCTGCCCTCACCAATTCTCTTTTTTACTTCTTTGAAAAACTCAATCAAGTTTGTGAGACATGATTTCCCACGCACAAAGCCATATTGACTATCCCTAATCAATCCTTGCCTTTCCAAATACATGTACATCCTGTCCCTCAGGATTCCCTCCAACAACTTGCCCACCATTGACGTCAGGCTCACCGGTTTATAGTTCCCTGGCTTGTCCTTACTGCCCTTCTTAAACAGTGGCATCATTTAACCAACCTCCAGTCTTCCGGCACCTCACCTGTGACTATCGATGATACAAATATCTCAGCAAGAGGCCCAGCAATCATTTCTCTAGCTTCCCACGGAGTTCTTGGGTACACCTGATCAGGTCCTGGGCATTTATTCACCTTTATGCGTTTCAAGACATCCAGCACTTTCTACCCTGTAATTTGGACATTTTGCAAGGTGTCACCATCTATTTCCCTACATTCTATATCTTCCATATCACTTTCCACAGTAAATACTGATGCAAAATACTCGTTTAGTATCTCCCCCATTTTCTGCAGCTGCGCATAAAGGCCGCCTTGAGGGGCCCTATTCTCTCCCTAGTTACCCTTTTGTCCTTAACATATTTATAAAAACCCTTTGGATTCTCCTTAACTCTATTTGCCAAAGCTATCTCATGTCCCCTTTTTGCCCTCCTGATTTCCCTCTCAAGTATACTCCTACTGTCTTTATACTGTTCCAAGGATTCACTCGATCTATCTTGTCTATACCTTATATATGCTTCCTTCTATTTCTTAACTAAACCCTCAATTTCTTTAGACATCCAGCATTTCCCATAAGTCCCAGCCTTTTCTTTCACCCTAACAGGAATATACTTTCACTGGATTCTCGTTATCTCATTTCTGAAGGCTTCCCATTTTCCAGCCGTCCCTTTACCTGCGAACATCTGCCTCCAATCAGCTTTCGAAAGTTCTTGCCTAATACCGTCAAAATTGGCCTTTCTCCAATTTAGAACTTCAATTTTTAGATCTGGTCTATCCTTTCCCATCATTATTTTAAATGTATTACAATTATTGTCGCGGACCCCAAAGTGCTCCCCCCACTGACACCTCAGTCACCTGCCCTGCCTTATTTCCCAAGAGTAGGTCAAGTTTTCCACCTTGGCTGAAAATGTGTTGCTGGAAAAGTGCAGCAGGTCAGGCAGCATCCAAGGAGCAGGAGAATCGACGTTTCGGGCATGAGCCGTCCTTCATTTTCAGCTCTGATCTCCAGCATCTGCAGTCCTCACTTTCTCCTCCAAGTTTTGCACCTTCTCTGGTAGGTACATCCACATACTGAATCAGAACATTTTCTTGTACACACTTAACAAATTCCTCTCCATCTAAATCCTTAGCATTATGGCAGTCCCAGTTTGGAAAGTTAAAATCCCCTACCATAGTCACCCTACTATTCAACAGATAGCTGAGCTCTCCTTACAAATTTGTTTCTCAATTTCCCTTTGACTTTTCGGGGGTCTTTCATACAATTCCAATAAGGTGATCATCCCTTTCTTATTTCTCAGTTCCACCCAAATAACTCCACTGGATGTATTTCCAGGAATATCCACCCTCAGCACTGCTGTAATGCTATCCCTTATAAAAAACGACACTCTCCCTCCTCTCTTGCCTCCCTTTCTATCCTTCCTGTAGCATTTGTATCCTGGAACATTAAGTTGCCAGTCCTGCCCATCCCTGAGCCATGTTTCTGTAATTGCTGTGATACCCCAGTCACATGTTCCTAACCATGCATTGAGTTCATCTGCCTTCCCTGCTAGGCCCCTTGCATTGATAAAGGATTGTGGGTAATCCAATATGGAGGACGGGAAGAATTTCTGGCTGTAACAACTGCTCCCTTTTTGGAGGTATTTTAGGTGCTGGAGGTGATTTCCTCGAATTCCAGGAGCAGCACTTACTGTTTTATATGCTGTTGCATTGTTTTGGAACTTTGGAAAAAAATTCAACACAACAGCAGTTTTGAAAGGGAGAAGAACAGACAAAAGAAGCACGTGCTGAGGTCAGTGCAGGAGAGAGAGAGAAAGAAAGAAACTGACACTGCCTTTGCTGTTTGAATTCATGGATCGCTGGACATCGGAGTGCATCTGGGAAAATGAGCAAACGTTGAAATTCACAACTGATCTTGCAGGAACTGTTGGGTGAAGTTCACAGCACAGAAACAGATAAGTGTATTGTTATTTTAAGTGTGACCTACAGAAAGGCTGCAGTAGTGAGTAGAGTGAGTTCTTTCTTGATTATATGTTTTTGGAGATATGTCTCTTGATTAAACTTAAAATATAAGCCAAAACTATTAATTTAACCTGGGGTAGTGTTTGTAGAGGAATAAGACGGTGTTAGTTTCTGGGTCTGTAAATTGTGAAGAAGCAAAAAATGGCCTTTAGTAGAGTAAAATGTGCTTCTTGTCAAATGTGGGAGTTTGAAGAGAGTTTAAGGGTTACTGCGGATTGTATGTGCCATAAATGCTGTTGGTTGCAAATCTTATCAGATCGAATGGATCGGTTGGAGAGACAGTTAGAAGCAATGAGGAATTTGAAACAACAACATTATGTGATGGATGGCAGTTATACGAATGGGGGAAAGCCTCAGATACAGTCACATAGATGGGTTAATTCCAGGAAAGGTAAGAGAGATAGGCAGCTGGTGCAGGAGCTTTGTGGCTATACCCATTTCAAACAAGTACGCTGCTTTGGAAAATGTAGGGGGCGGGGGGACGGATTCTCAGGGGAATGTAGCATGAACAGTCAAGTTTCTGGTATTGAGACTGGCTCTAATGCAACGAGAGGAACGTCGGGTTCCAAGAGATCAATTGTGTTCGGGGATTGTCTTGTTCGAGGTATAGACAGACGTTTCTGTGGCCAGCAGCGAAAGATCAGAATGATGTGTTGCTTCCCTGGTGCCAGGATCAAGGATGTCTCAGAGAGGGTGCAGAATGTTCTCACGGGGGAGGGGGGACAGCAAGGGGTCATTGTCGATATTGGAACCAACGACATAAGAAGGGACAAGATTGAGAGTCTGTAGGAGATTATAGAGAGTTAGGCAGGAATTTAAAAAGGAGATCCTCGAGAATAGTAATATCTGGATTACTCCCGGTGCTACGAGCCAATGAGGGCAAGAATAGGAGGATACAGCAGATGAAATCAAGACTGAGGAGCTGGTGTATGGAAGAAGGAGTTTTGGATCATTAGAATTTCTTTTGGGGTAGAAGTGACCTGTACAAGAAGGATGACTTGCACCTAAATTGGAAGGGGACTAATATACTGGCAGGGAGATTTGCTGGAGCTGTTCTGGAGGATTTAGACTAGTAAGCTAGGGGTGGAACGCAGGGAGATAGTGAGCAAAGAGGTCAATATGAGACTGATACTATTGAGAACAGAAGCGAGTCAAACAGTCAGGACAGGCAATAAGACTTTGGTAAGACAAGCTAGGGCTGGGCTTGCATAGGTAACGATAGAGCCCTAAGGAGTGCTGTCGAACACAGAGACCTAGGGGGTGCAGGTTTATAGTTCCTTGAAAGTGGCGTCACAGGTAGAGAGGCTGGTGAAGAAATTGTTTCGCAAATTTGCCTTCATTAGTCAAAGAATTGAGTATAGAGTTGGGATGTTATGGTATAGCTGTACAAGACATTGGTCAAGCCACGTTTGGAGTACTGCGTGCAAAGCTGGTTGCCCTGCTTATAGGAAAGATGCTATTAAACTTCAAAGAGTGCAACAAAAATTTACTAGGACATTACCGGAATGGAAGGTTTTGAGTTATAAGGAGAGGTTGGATAGGCTGGTATCTTCCTTCTTGGAGCACAAGAGGTCGAGGGATGACCTTACAGAGAGTTATAAATATGAGGGGCGTAGATAAGGTGACTAGTTAAGGCGTTTTTCCCAGGCTAGGGGAATCTACAATTAGAGAACATAGTTTCATGATGTGAGGAGAAAGATATAAAAGTAATCTGAGTAGCAACTTTTCACATGAAGGGTGATCTGTAAATGCAAGAATCTACCTGAGTAAGTGGTAGGGACGGGTGCAATTGCAACATTTGAAAGACATTTGGACACACACATAGATTGGAAAAGTTGGTAGGGATGTGGGGCAAACACCGGAGCAGAGGGTTATTAAAGTTTAGGAAAGCTGGTTAGCATGAGCGAGTTGGGCTGGAGGGTCTATTTCTGTGCTATTAACCTCTACGACTCACTTGTTGTATCACTGCTTTATTGCACCTTTGATGACACATTCTATCACTTTACAGATGATGGAAGGTTGACACGCAGGTCGCAAAATGGGCAGATTGGATTTGTCCTGAGATTTTATCTTTTGTGTACAGGACCTACTTGGACAATCTTCTACAGTTTCAGGGAAATATCAGGATCTGTATTGGAACAGCCTTGCGAGGGGGAGCAGCCACTTCTGAGATGCACATCTTCAGTAATACTGGTGTCAGGGCACATACAACTTTCAGTGTGGAGTGAAGTGAATTTGTTGTGGACTGGCATCTGTGATATCATGGATCTCAGGAAGAGGCTGAGATAGAATTACAAATGCATCAGCCTTATTGTGTGCACTGATGTAATTGACTCTTCTATTATTGAGGGTAACGATATTTGGAGCCTTCTCCAAAACTGATTGACTGTATTATGGACTAGGCCAGACCATTCAAAACATTCTTAAGCAGGCAGCCCTAGATCTAACTTTGCAATTTGTTTCAGTAAGTGTACAATGAAAATTACCCATAGTAAGATAGCTAGGTTGACTACTAGATTTTAAAACAGGCAAAAAAGTTATTCACAAAATTACACAATGGAACAGAAAGAACAGAATAAAGAACTCCTGCAGAACTCAACCTATCCAACTAGACTTGATTATGTTGTTCCAAATATACACAACAGTCCTAATAAGCAAAATCCCTTTACAAAACAGTATAAATGGAATACATGCTGACAGGTTAAGGTTGAAGGGTAGAAAAGAGAGAGAGTTTCCACACAGCTCCCTGTTAAACACCCCAGTTCAAGACTCAACTAAAAACAGCTCAGCTCAGCTAGCTAGAAAACTGACCACTCCTCTGTCATTATACAGGTCACTTCTAAAACATGACCACTTTGGCCTGAAGTCTGATCTGTTTACATATAAACAAAAGGCCTGTCGAAGTCCTTTTTATCTCTGTACCAACCCAGACTGATCAGAGTATGGCCCGGTTTATTGCCCCTCTGGGAAAAATCAAGGACAGAATCTCTAAAAGGAGACAGCTTTTAGGAAAAAAGGGACTAGCTTTGTGACAATTGTCTATCACCACTCACTGGTGGACGTGGCAGCACTGAAGATCTTAACTTTAGTCTATTAGTTGTGGAATTGCTTAGCCCTGTCTACCTCTTGCTGCTTATGCTGTTTGGCATGAGAGATGTTTCTTAGCTTCACTAGGTCAACATCTTACTTTTGATTTGTCTGAAGCTCATGCATTCTCCACCCGTGATTGTGACATTTATCAGCAATGAACAAGTTGCAAGATACGTTGATAAAAGACGTAAACCAATAAAGGGTGGAGAACTGTAGAAGATGTGTGCACACTGAGATACAAAATAGAGGAAAACTAGTTATCCTATCGAAGGATTTACAAAGAGAGTGTGCTCCCCAAAAGGACACATTTGTTTAAAGCCAAAATAATAAGTTGATCAAGTTTTTAGAATGCATTCATCTACAGTGTGCAAAGTGATCTTGAAAACGTTCAACAAAATACTTCCAAGAACGTAAGTTGATCAACGTAAACGTGTAGAGGATAGATGTAAAAGGTGAGGTACTTCATCTTTTGAGATTGCAAGGGACGGTACCGCAGGGTTGTGGGAAGATGTTGGGAGTGGGGTTTGAGTGGGCTAGGGTACCCAGGAGGGAAAGATCCTTGCAGAAGGCTGACTGGGAGGGAAGGGAAGAGTGTCTGATGTTAGCACCCAGTTGGAAGTTGTAGAAATGCTGGCTTCTGATCTTCCCAATTCGGATGCTGGTGGATGGGAAGTGAGGACCAAGGGGACCGTATCAGTACTGTGGGAGGGAGAAGAAGGCGTGAGAGCATAACTGAGGGAATTAGTTCGATTATTAACACCTACTTTCGATCAATAGTTTATTCCTTGTCCACAGCCATTATCATTCCCTTTGACTTTGTTCTACACCAACTTTGATCTATAATTCCCTTCACTAAATGACCTTTCCTTGACCTTGCATTTCTTTTCACATGCACTCACCCTTTTCAGCATAAGTGCCATCACATTTCCACCTTGTACTCGAAACTTTGAATCAGCGTTTTCTCCCACATTTACTCCCAGAACCTGTTGAGCTTATCCAGCAATCTTTCTGTTTTCTGTTCTTTCAGCCATTTAATGTAACTGCTGGCACTGTCTTCTTCATTTCATGGAATTCAATGCTAACTTGGCTGTCAGTGTAATTCTTCTCACATTCTCATGTCCAGAAAACGCTGTCAAGTTGCAGAATGACATCTGATGCCAACAACAGTATTTCAAGTTTCACAAGCACTGGCTGGTTGAGTACTTTACCTTGTTTATTATAAACAGCTCAAGAGATATCTGAGTGTATGAGGAATTATGTTGACAACCAATTAAGGAACAGTTGGGTTCACTGTCTAATGCAAATGGGTGTGCTGGATGGTCTGTAAAATAACACACAGATAGCTGTTCGTTGCAGACAAAAAGGACACATGGATGCACTGAATGTGTTTCAATTCGACAGAAGAGACAGCCATTTGCTTGTTCATTGCTGAGGGCAATGGCCTCAATGATCAGAGTCAACTGGTCTGGTTTGAAATTTAGCAAAGCCTGTCCTTTAACTGTCAATCGCCATCAGTGTGTGTATTGTCTGCATCGATCAGTCAAAGTCCCGTAGCCAAACAATCAGTATTTTCCTTTCATTCATTACAAGTGTTGGTTTTCCCCTTGATTTGGAACTTGTGAAATTTCCTGATGTCCTTCAATAAAATGCATCTGTTTTTTTTCAGTCCTCCGATTCTGTCCTTACACACAATTAAAATCGAGTTAGTCAAAGATTTGAAGATCTCCACTTCTTTTCTGCATTCAGTTCGATTCCCCACTGCATTCTGCGTTTTTTTTGAACATTAGTATCTTTCTTATTTTTCACTGCATCCCTTTGGCTATCTGGTGATTACCAGACTTGGTTGTCATCCTCTTCCTTAAAGTTAAAAATCACACAATGCCAGGTTATAGTCCAACAGGTTTAATTGGAAGCACACTAGGTCTTGGAGCGCCGCTCCTTCATCAGGTGATTGTCCTACTATTTAGCTGAAAAATCTCCTCTTTGAAGAGCTTTTACTGTCTAATTATGGTTTTGCCTCCAAATTATTCATTCTGATTCTCTCAGGTAAGACCTGTTTCCAGTTCACCACTGTTAGCCCTCTTGGATTAAGTATCTTAAGGCTTGAGCTTCTCATTCACATTCTTCTGGCACTGTAGTACCTGATGATATCATGATCAGTGTTCCCTAAATGCCACCCTACTGCAGCATGTTCCACATAATTCCATAAACATAGTTGCCTTCCTCCCTCATTCATGTTGAAAATCTTTAATCAAGAAAGTAAGAATATAAGGAATAGGGACAGTATGGATCATTCAACACCTCTAACATTCTCCATGATTCAGTGCAACAATCGCTGATCTGGGTATCTCAGCACCAATTTTTTTGCATCAGCCTCATATTTCTTATTTCTGACAGTATCCAAGCATTGTTAACCTCTGTCTTGAATGTACTCAACGACAGAGCATCAGAATTCTATGGGGTGGAAAATTCCAATATTCCGAAGTGACTGATTGGAGGTGTGACTCATTTTATTTTGAAATAGCGTCATCGAGTTGAATAGCAAGGAAACAGTCCAACTCATCCATTCCACCCAATTATCATAAATTAATCTAGACTCATTTGCCAGCATTTGGCCCGTATATTTCTAAATCCTTTCTAATCATGTACCCATCCGGATGCTTTTTACATTTTGTAATTCTACCAGGCTCCATCACTTTCTCAGGCAACTAATTACATATATGCAACACTCTCTGTGTGGAAACGTTGCCCCTTAGGTCCCTTTTAGATCTTACCCCTCTCAGCTTAAACCAATGTCCTCGAGTTATGGACTCCCTTACCCTAGGATAAAGACTTTAGCTATTCACCCTATCACAAAACCATAAGACATAGGAGCAGAAATTAGGCCATTCAGCCAGTCGAGTCCGTTCCACCATTCAATCATGGCTGATAAGTTTTTCAACCCCATGCTCCTGTTTTCTCTCCATAACCTTTGATCCCCTTGACAATCAAAAACGTATCTATCTCTGTCTTAAATATCCTCAATGACCTGGCCTCCGCAGCCTTCTGTGGCCGTGAATTCCATAGATTCACCGCTCTCTGGCTGAAGAAGCTTCTCTTCATCTCTGTTCTAAATGGTCTTCCCTTTATTCTAAGGCTGTGCCCTCGGGTTCTAGTCTCTCCAACCAATGGAAACCCCTTCCCAACGTCCACTTTGTCCAGGCCATTCAGTATTCAGTAGGTTTCAATTAGATTACCCCCATCATTCTAACTCCATCGAATATAGTCCCAAAGTCCTCAAATGTTGCTCACATGTTGAACTTTTCATTTCTTGGGATTATTCTGGTGAACCTCCTCTGCTCCAGGGCCAATATATTCTTCCAGAGATATGGGGCTCCAAACTGCGCACAATTCCCAAAATGTGGCCTGACCAGAGTCTTTTAGAGCCTTGGAAATACGTCCCTGCTTTTATACTCAAATCCTCTCAAAATAAATGCCAACATTGCATTTGCCTTCTGAACTACTGACTCAACCTGTAAGTTGACCTTGAGAGAATCCTGGACTAGAATTCCCAAGTCTCTGCACTTCAGACTTCTGAATTTTCTCACCATTTAGAAAATGGTCCACGCCTCTATTCTTCTTACCAAGGTGCATGACTTCGCACTTTCTCACATTGTACTCCATCTGCCACTTTTTTAGCCACTCACCTGACCTGTTCAAAACCTTCTGCAGCCTCCCGCCCCCTCCTCGATGCTGCCTGTGCCTCCACCTATCATTGTGTCATCTGCAACCTTAGCCAGAATGCCCTCAGTTCCTTCATCTAGATTATTAATGTATAAATTGAAAAGTTGTGACCCTTGCGGAACAGTACTTGTCAGCAGCTGCCATCCAAAACCAGGCTCTGCTTTCTGCCAGACAGCCAATCTTCTATTCATGGAATACTTTGTCTCTAACATCATGGGCCCTTATCTTACTCAGCAGCCTCCTTGTCACGGAGGCAACTTGTCAAGGCCTTCTTGAAGCCCAGGTAGATATTATCTATTGGCTCTTCTTGGTCTAACCTGCTTTGTACATCCCTGAAAGCATTCTAGAAGACTTGTCAGGCATGACTTCCCCTTGATGGAGCCATGCTGACTTTGCCCTATTTACCATACACTTCCAAGTCTTCAGAAATCTTATCCTTCACAATAGACTCTAAAAATTTACCCTGATGGAGGTTAGATGAATCAGCATGTAATTTTCTATCTTTCAACTTACTCCCTTTTTAAACAGCAGAGTCACGTTAACAATTTTCCAGTCCTCTGGGACCGTCCCTCACTCTAGTGATTCCTCCACTATCTCTTCACTATCTATCCTTTAGTGCTTCTGGTTCAGGTGATTTATCCAGTTTCAGACCCTCCCGTCTTTCTAGCACCTTCTCCTTGGTGGTGACCACCATATTCAGCTCTGCACCCGACCCTCTTGAATTTTTAGAATATTACTCATGACTTCCACCATGAAAACTGATGTTAAGTAATTATTCAGTTCCTCAGCCATTTCCTTGCTCCCAATGCTATTTCTCCAGCGTCCAATGTCTTTTGCCCTTTGTATATCTAAAGATACTCTTACAACCTTCCTTTATATTACTGGTTAGTTTATCCTCATATTTAATTTTCTCCCTCCTAATTTCTTTTTTGTGTTGCCCGCTGTTCCTTGTAAGCTTCACAAGCTCTGGTTTTCCACTGCCCGTCATTACATCATACACATTCTCCTTTGCTTTTAAACTATCCCTGACCTCCCTAGTCAGCTATGGTTGGCTCATCCTCCGTTTTGTATGCTTGTTTTTACTAGGAATGAATTATTGCTGTGTCTCCTGAATTACTCCAAGGAATTCCTGTAATTGCTGTTCCAATGTCTTCCCAGGTATGGCTATCGACCAATCAATTCTGCCCAGCACCTTCCTGATGCCTTTGTAGTTTCCTCTATTTAGCTGGAATACCGTTACCTCTGATCCTATCTTCCTCTCAAATTGCAGATTAAATTTAATCGTATAATGAGCACTGCCTCCGAAGGATTCTTTCACTTTAAGCTCCCTTATCAACTCTTCCTCACTACAAAACACTAAATCTGGTATTGCCTGTTCCCTAGTAGGCTCCACCACAAGCTGCTCCAAAAAGCCATCTCGTAAACATTTCACGAATTCCTTTTCTTGCAATCCACTACTAACCTGATTTTCCCAGTCCAGTTGCATATTGAAATCCCCCATGATCACAGTAACTTGGCCTTTCTTACACACCCTTTCTATTTCTTATCTTGCCCCCCGGCTCCTGACTACATTTGGAGGCCTGTACCTAATTCCAACATATTTTTACTTGCCTTTACGTTTCCTCAATTCTAGAGAATTCCAGAGTCTATACCATCCTACCTAACTTCATTTCTCACTATTGATTTAATTTCCTTTTTTACTCATTAAGACAACCCCGCCCACTCTGCCCACCTGCCTATGTTTTTGATTGGATGTACATACTTCGGTATTCAGCTCCCAACTCTTGATCCCCTTGCAATCACGTCTCCATGATGCCCACCACGTCATACTTGCCAATTTCCATCTGCTCCACAAGCTCATTTACCTTGCTCCTATACTGTGTGTACTCAGATATAACACTTTCAGTTCTTCTTCCCATTGTCATTCGTTTGTCCAGTGTGCTTGAAGTTTAATTTCTAACCCTTTCCAAACACTCTGTCCCATTTGTGTCTAAGCTCAGTTCTCCGACCCTGTCATTCTTTCATATTTTTCCAGGGACCCCTCCAGATGTGAACCTGCTGCGTTGATTCCCACTGGGGTAAATTTATCCCGTCCCTTCCTCCGTCCCCCCATCATGATTTTATGAACCACTTTAAGGTAAGCCAGAAGCTTTAGACGCTCCAGGGAAAACAGCCGCAGCCTATTCAGCCTCTCCCTATCGCTCAAAACCTCCAATTCTAGCAACATCCTTTTAACTTTCTTCTGCACTTTCAAGTTTAGCTACATCTTTCCTGTAGCAGGGAGTCAAATATTAAACACAGTATCCCAAAACTACCCGAACAAACGACCCGTAGCGTTGCAAAATGACATCCAAACTCCGATGGTCAATACACTGACAAACGAAGGCAAACCAACCAAACACATTCTTCACTATTCCGTCTAGCTGTGACTCCACAGTCAAAGAACTATGAAATTGCACTCCAAGGTGTCTTTGTTCGGTAGAATTTTCTAGGAGCTTTCCCTCAAGTATATAAATCCTGCCTGATTTGCCTTTCCAAAATTTGACACATTATATTTTTAAAATTACATTCCATCTGCCTATTCTGTCCATCGGCCCATCTGATCAAAGACACGCTGCACAGTGAAATAACGTTCTCCATTGTTCATTGCATCAACAATTTTAGTGCCATTTGTAAACGTATTAACCATTACTGCTATGTTCACATCCAAAGCATTTATTTAACGTACAGAAAGCACCAGCCCCAACACCAATCCTTGCAGCACACCACTGGTCACAGGTCTTCAGTCCAATAAACAATCCTCCACCTCCACTCTATGTCTCCCAATTTTGTATCCAATGGCTAGCTCCCTCTGGATTCCATGTGTTTTGACATTGCTAACCAACCTGCCATGCAGACACTTGTCGAACGCCTTGCTGAAGTCCATGTAGACAACGTCCAGCGCTCTGCCTTCATCAATCATCACTTCAAAGAAGTTAGTGAGACATGATTTCCCCGCAGAAAGCCATGTTGACTATGGCTAATCGGTCTTTGCCTTTCGAAGTATATGTAAATCCTGTCCCTTAGAATTCCCTCCACCAAATTACCCACTGTCAGGCTCACCGGTCTATAGTTCAATAGCTTTTCCTTAAGACATTCCTGAACAATGGCACTATAAAGTCACGATAAAGATTCCTGATGAAGGGCTTTTGCCCGAAGTGTCGATTTTAACATTCCTCGGATGCTGCCTGAACTGGTGTGCTTTTCCAGCACCACTCTAATCTAGACTCTGGTTTCCAGCATCTGCAGTCCTTGTTTTTACCTATAAAGTCACCCTCCAGTCTTCAGGTAAATCACATGATGGCTATTGATGATATAAATATTTATGGAAGGGGTGTTGAAATAACCCCCATCGCTTCCTAAAAAGCTTTGAAATTTACCTGGTCAGGTTCCAGGGATTTATCCAATTTCTAACATCCAGCACTTCCTCTTCTGTGACATGGACACTTGCTTAGGTCTCACCAGTTTTCTCTCCAAGTCCGCTGTAATGTAACAAAGGGTGCATCAATTTTCAAGCAATTGATTGTTGTAGGGGACGCTGTACAAAGGACAAAGAACAAAGAAACTTTACAGCCCAGGAACAGGCCGTTCGGCCGTCCAAGCCTGAGCCGATCCATATGTACCATCTAAACCTGTCAGTCCATTCCTAAGCATCTGCATCCTTCTACTCCCCACCTACTCACGCATTTATCCAGACGCGTCTTAAATGTAGTCAGAAACACAGACTGACGTTTCTACGGCGAACAATGAGACAGCAGAATGATGTGCTGCCGTCTTAGTCCCAGGATCAAGAGTTTGCAAAACGGTTTCAAAGGAAAGAGAGACCAGCAGGAGGTCGTTGTACACACTGGAACTAACGGCATAAGAAAAGGATAATATTCTGAGGAGAGAATATACAAGGTTAGGCAGAAATATAAAAAAGTATCGGTACCTCATGGGTAGTCATCTCTGGATTACTCATGGTGCCACGAGCTAATGAGTTAAGGAATAGGAGGATGCAGCAGATGAGTCCGTGACTGGGGAATTGGTGCTTGGGAGAAGGATTCACATTTTGTGATTATTGGAATCTCTTTTGGGGTCGAAGTGACTGTATAAGGACAGATTGCGTCTGAATTGGAAGTGGACTAATATACTAATGGGGAGATTTCCAAGAGCTGCTTGGGAGGATTTGCATTAGTCGGGGGAGGGGAGCGAGGGATGAACCACAGGAGATAATGAGGAAAGAAATCATTCTGAGAATGGTGCAGTTGGGAGGAGGAGCAAGTCAGACAATCAGCGGAGGCAGGAACAATGCAGAGAAACAGTAGGACAGATCAATAAACCGTGTTATTTCAATGCAAAAGGCTTAACATATAAGGCAGATGAGCTCAGGGCATGGTTGGGAACACGGGACTGGGATATCATCGCTCAGGGATGGACATGACTGGCAGTTTAATGTTCCAGGAAGGACTGGAAGAAGGACAAGAGAGGAGGGGGCTGGCATTTTTGATTCAGGATGACATTACAGCTATACATAGGGAGGATATTCCTGGGAATACTTTCAGGGAAGTTATTTGGGTGGAACTGAGAAATAAGACAAGGATGATCACCTCAAAAGGATTGCATTATAGAGCATCCAGTAATCAGCGGGAAACTGTGAAACAAATTTGTAAGGAGATCTCAGTTTTCTGATAGATTTAAGACAGATGTCAGAGGCAGGTTCTTTACACAGAGAGTGGTAAGGGCGTGGAATGCCCTACCGGCTAATGTAGTTAACTCAGCCACATTAGAGAGATTTAAACAATCCTTAGATATGCACATGGATGATTTTGGGATAGTGTAAGGGGACGAGCTGAAAATAGTTCACAGATTGGCGCAACATCGAGGGCCGAAGGGCCTGTTCAGCGCTGTATTGTTCTATGTTCTCATAATAAGGTGATTATCATAAGGGATTTTAACTTTCCAAACATAGATTGGGACTGCCATAGCTTTAAGAGTTTAGGAGGGCAGGAATTTGATAAGTTTTGAGAAGAGTTATAGCTCAGATTGGATTCTGGATGTAGGTTTGCTCGCTGAGCTGGAAGGATCGTTTTCAGACGTTTCATCACCATACTCAGTAACATCATCAGTGAGCCTCTGGATAAAGCTAGGAGAGGAATTTGTTTAAGTGTGCACAAGAAAACTTTCTGATTCAGTATGTGGATGTACCCACTTAAAATGGGGGCAAGTCTGACCCATTCTTGGGAAATAAGGCAGGGCAGATGCCTGATGTGTGAGTGGACGAGTGCCAGTGACCATAATTCTATCAGTTTTAAAATAGTGATGGAAAAGGATAGACGTTTTCTTAAAGTTAAAGTTGTACAACTTAAAGTTCTAAATTGGAGGAAAGCTAACTTTGACGGTATTAGACAAGACCTTTCAAAAGTTAATTGGGGCAGATGTTCACAGATAAAGGGACAGCTGGAAAATGGGAATTCTTCAAAAATGGGATAATGACACTCCAGAGACAGTATGTCCCTGTTAGTGTGAAAAGCAAGGTTAGCTGGTGTAGGGAGTGGTGGATGTCGAGAGAAGTTGAGGGTTTGGTTGAGAAGAATATAAAATCATATGTCAGGTATAGACAGCAGGGATAGAGTGAATCCCAAGATCAGTATAAAGCAAGTAGGAATATACCTAAGAGGGAAATCACGAGGGCAAGAGGACACCAGAAAGCTTTGGAAAATGCGTATAGAGAGAATCCAAAGGGTTTCGATAAATATATTAAGGACAGAAAGGTATCTCGGGAGAGAAAAGGGCCCTTATACATCAGCACAGGAACAACAGGAGATGGAGGATATTGAGGTATACAAAATAATGAGAGGCATAGATAGAGTCGATAGCCAGAGACAATTTCCCAGGGCAGAAATGGCTAACACGAGGGGTCATAGTTTTAAACTGGTTGGAAGAAAGTATAGAGGGGATGTCGGAGGCGGGTTATTTACGCAGAGAGTTGTGAGAGCATGGAATGCATTGCCAGCAGCAGTTGTGGAGGCAGAGTCATTGGGGACATTTAAGCGACTGCTGGATATGCATATGGTCACAGAAATTTGAGGGTGCATACATGAGGATCAGTGGTCGGCACAACATCGTGGGCTGAAGGGCCTGTTCTGTGCTGGACTGTTCTATGTTCTATGTTCTGAATACTAGAGGAGTATTTTACATCCGTGTTTATTGTGGAGAAGGATATGGAAGACAGAGAACGTGTGAAATAAATAGTCACATCTTGAAGAATGTCCATATTACAGAGAGGGAGGTTCTAGATTCCTTAAACTGCATAAGGATGGACAAATCTCCGGTACTTGATCAAGTGTACCCGAGAACTCTATGGGTCGCTGGAGAAATAATTGCTGGGCCCTGTGCTGAGATATTTGGATCAGCAATAGCCACAGGTGAGACGTCGGAAGACGAGATTGGCTAATGTTGTGCCACTACTTAAGAAAGGTGGTCAGACCTGTTTACTGGTGAGCCGGGCATCGGTAGTGGGCAAGCCATTGGAAGGAATCCTGAGGGACATGATTTATTTGTATGTGGAAAGGCAAAGGCTGATTAGGCATAGTCAACATGGCTTTGTGGGTGGGAAATCGCGTCTCCCGTACTTGATTCAGTATTTTGAAGAAATAACGAAGCAGATTGATGAGGGCAGTGCAGAGGACAGAATCTAAATGGACATCAGTAAGGTTCGATAAGTGTTTGGCAAGGTTTCTCATGGTCAGCTGGTTAATAAGGTTAGATCATGTGGAATCCAGGGAGAACTAGCCATTTGGATACAGAATTGACTCTAAGATAGGAAACAGAGGGTGGGGGGTGGGGGGTGGGGTGAAGGGTGAAGGGCAGCTTATCAGACTGGAGACCTGTGACCAATGGTGTGCCACAAGGATTGGTGCTGCGTTCACTATTTTTCATCATTGAAATAGATGATTTGGATGAAAACATAAGAGGCATTTTTAATAAGTTTGCAGATGACACCAAAATTGAAAGTAAAGTGGACAGTGAAGAAGGTTAGCTCAGAATACAACGGCACCTTGCTCAGATGGTCCATGGGCTGAAGAGTGGCAGATGGAGTTGAATTTGGATAAATGTGAAGCACTACATTTTGGAAAGACAACTCAGTGCAGAATGTATACACTTTATGATAATGTCCTGCGGAGTGTTGCTGAACAAAAAGACCTTGGAGTGCAGGTTCATAGTTCATTGAAAGTAGAGTTGCAGGTAGATAGGATAGTGAAGAAGGCGTTTGGTATGCTTTCCTTTATTGGTCACAGCACTGAGTGTTGGAATTGGGAGGTCATGTAGCAGCTGTCCAGGGCATTGGAATACTGCGTGAAATTCCGATATCCCTGCTAAAGGAAGGATGTTGTGTAACTTGAAACGGTAAAAATAAATTAAGACGGATGTTGCCAGGATTGGAGGGTTTGAGCTATAGGGAGAGGCTGAGGGCCATTTTCCCCTGATCGTCGGAGGCTGAGGGGTGGCCTTATAGAGATTTATAAAATCACGAAAGATATTTTTTATGACGAATAGACAAGGTCTTCCCTTGGTTTGGGGGAGTGAAAAACTAGTGGGCATAGGTTTAAGGTAAAAACAATGACTGCAGATGCTGGAAACAAGATTCTGGACCAGTGGTGCTGGAAGAGCACAGCAGTTGAGGCAGCATCCAACGAGCAGCGAAATCGACGTTTCGGGCAAAAGCCCTTCATCAGGCATAGGTTTAAGGTGAGAGAGGAAAGAATTAAAATGACCTTAAGGGGCAACTTTTTCATGCAGAGGATTGTGCATGTATAGAATGAGTTGACAGAGTAAGTGGTGTAGTCTGGCACAAGCCATCTGGATTGGAATATAAATCAGGAAGGTTGAGATGGATATTGGCCAAATGCTGACAAATGGCACTCGTTTTATCTGGGAAATCTGGACGGCATGGATGAGTTGGACATGAAAGGTATCTTTCCATGCTGTACTGTTTTGAAGTTGAAGGCGTGTACTGTACGTTTAAGAGAGTGAATGCTCTTCTGAACCTAGAACTTACAAATGTCTGTGATGTGACTAGATGGCAGTGTCAGAGTGTACTGGAAAATTTAACAATGTCTAACATTTGGCTGTGAAATGACTACCCAAGTTGGTGGCTGTTTTGACAACAACTTGAATTGGACCAATCAGTTTAAATGATGCCCAGGATACTAAAACCCAATCGCCTTTGAATTTATTGTTTTGCCAACATCAAACTGATAAGATGATCTGATGGTGGGGATATAAAAATGTGGACACTTTGAATATTTGAGACAGAACAACTGCCATCGAGAGAGACACAAGAAATTAGGCAACACTCAATCAAAGGTACATTTTTTCATATGAAACATACTCGCCATAAAAAAGAAAGAAATCACGAGTGTGGGGCTGGAAAAGGACAGCAGGTCAGGCAACATCTGAGGAGCAGGAAAATCGATGTTTCAGGCAAAAACTCTTCACCAAGAGGGGGAGGGGCTGGGGAGGGAATTGCAGCTTAGGGAGGAGGTTATTTTAAATTGGAGAACGATATATTGAGTCTTCCGGACTGTTGGCTGCCCAAGCAAAAGATGAGGTATGTTTCCTCCAATTTGTGGTGTGCTTCATTGCAGTAATGGAGGAGGCCAAGGGTGGTTATGTCAGAAAGGGAGTGGGAAGGGGAATTAAAATGGGCAGTGACTGGGAAGTCTGGTCGGCCCCTGCAGACCCAGCTGTGATACTTACTGAACCGTTCCCTACGTTTATGCTTGGTCTCTGCATTTTCCATTTTCCATTTTCCAGACATCAGAGTTGTGCATTGCCTCCCTGGTGCAGATTAAAACATTACTAGGAGACGATGCAGAATATTCTCAAAGGAGAGAGGGACCAGCAGGAGGTCGTTGTACACGTTGATATTAAGGATATAGAAAAGGAAAGGGAGGAGTTTCTTAAGTGAGAATATAGGAAACTAGGCAGAATTTTAAAAAGTAGGTCCTGACAGTGGTAATACCTGAAATACTTTCAGTGCCATGTGCTATTGAGCACAGCAATAGGAAGATAGAGCAGAGGAATGCGATGCTGAGAAGTTGGTGAAGCGGGAGGGGTTTCCTATTTTTTGATCATTGGTATCTCTTCTGGGGTTGACGTAACTTGTATAAGAAGGATAGATCGCATTTGTTTTTGAAGAGGGCCAATATCCTGGCAGGGAGATTTTCTTGTGATACTCAGGAGGCTTTAAACTGATAAGGGGATGAGGAGGAAAACAAAGAGACAATGAGGAAAGAGACAAGTTTAAGGCTGTAGCACATGGGGCTTTGATTTTGACTTCCTGTTCTGGATGCTGCAAGGGAACAATTGTTTTCACAGCTACCCTCCCAATATTTTATGTCTGGGAATATTTTACATCTATCGCTTTCCAATTTTCAAACTTCCAGTGAACATAATCCTGAGCTATACAATCCTTCAGTATGGAGATCTACACAATCTCCCGCCATTTGCAATTCCCTCAGTTCGTTCTCTTGCATACATTTCAGCATGTTGTTCTCCTTTGTCCCTGCTACAAATGAACGCATGAACAAGGGGAAGAAGTCGTCCATTCGGCTCAACAGTTCTGCTTCACTACTCAGCAAGATCACGGCGGATCTGGCGTTCACTTCAAATCCACATTTGCAACTACCCTTTTACTTCGTGGCTGAACGAAGATCCATAAAACTCTGCCATTGAAAATGAAAGCACTTTGCTCCGACCATTTTTCAAAACGAGAGTTTGAAAGACTCACAATGCCATGGGAGAGAGAGAAAGGGAGAGAGAGAGAGAAGGAGAGAGAGAGAGAGAGAGAGAGAGAGAGAGAGAGAAAGAGAGAGTGAGAGATAGAGAAAGAGAGAGATAGAGAAATCGGGGATGCAGGTG
>NC_083427.1:738090-822517 GCF_020745735.1 Hemiscyllium ocellatum
TATGTTCATTCATTTTTATGAAATAGTTGACGCTGTCTGGGCCAGAATTTATTGTCCATCCCTGATTGCCCCTTGAGTAAATGGCGGCGATCTGCCTTCTTGAACCTTTGCAGCCAATGTGCTGTCCAGAGATGCACAAACTTTTAGGCAGGACTTCCAGGAATTTGACCTAGCATTGTGACAGTGTTCCGAATTTGCTCTCAGCAATGCACTGTATAACTAAAGAACAATTTCTCTTCTCTTGAATGCAATTCCTTCGCGACAAATTCTTTTCAATTTCGTCATTGGTTGCCATATCTGCATGCTAACCTTTTGTGATTCATGCTCTAGGGCAGATAGATTCTGCTGCATCTCCAAGCCCTGCAATCTCTCACCATTTGGGTTACATTCTTCTATATATTTCTCCTTGACAAATGGATAATCTCACATTTTTCAACATGTATTGCATTTGCCACACATTTTTCCATTCACCAAACCCATCCATGTCTCACTTAGCTTTGTTAAACTCCCTTCACAATTTGCAGTGGAACCCAAACCATTTTGGCGACAGTACACATTCGTCAAAAGTGCCAAAGAAAGTTTCCTAAATCAATATGTAGAAGGGCCTCCTCGAGACGGTGCAATACTGGACCTCCTCTCAGGAAACGAGGTCAGCTGAGTGACTGAAGTTCAAATCAGAGAGCACTTTGGGTCCAGTAACTATAACACTCTTAGTTTTAACATAGTTAAAAAATCACAGAACACCAGGTTATAGTTCAACAGGTTTGATTGGAAGTATTAGCTTTCAGAGAGCTGCCCCTTCATCAGGTAACCAGTGGGCAGGTGCGTAAGACACAGAATCTATTGCAAAAGATTACAGTGTCATACAAATGAAACAAATGAATGAACAAACCTAGATTGATATTAAGTGTTCCATCTTTTAGAATGGGTTGCAGGTTTCGGTTCATTAATATGTAAATCTCAGAACTTCTTTTGAGTCACATTCTTGAGATGACAAGATTTATTTTAAAAAAGTGACTCGTCAGGTCAGACAATGTATTAAAGGTGTGAGGTTAGGGCCTGTCTGCATCCCAATCTTGAATCAGACCGGTTCTATTTCCAAAGTAGGAACTGATAAAATGCCACATGGATTGACTGCTGCATTGATTTCCTGCAGGTTGTGTGCTTTTTGAGCACAAATAGAATGTTATCCGTAAATACAGCTCTGCAAATGTAAATTCACCACATAAACTTCCGCAAATACAGTTCTGCAAATGTAAGATTGGGATACAGACAGACTCAAACCTCTCTTGTTTAATACATTGCCTGAGCTGAGATGCCACTTTTCAAAATAAAACCTTAAGCTACCGTGAGAATGTGACTTAAAAGAGGTTCTGCGATTTCCATATTAATGAATCGAAACCTGCAACACATTCTAAAAGATGGAAGACTTAACAACAATCATTGTTTGTTCAATATAGCGTTTTAATTGCATGATACTATGATCTTTTGCTATGACTTCTGTGTCCTGTGATCCTGCCCCAGTAGGTTACCCAATGAATGAGCAGCGCTCTGAAAGCTCGTACTTCCAAATAAATCTGTTGGACTATAACCTGGTATTGTGTGATTTTTAACTTTGTCCACCCCAGTCCAACACTGGCTCCTCCACGTCACAGTTTTAACATAGATACTGAAAAAATACAGTAGACATGCAGAGGTTTAGGTGCTAAACCGGAGCAGGGCCAATTTTGGAGCCATTAGGCACGATCTAGCAGAGGTTGATTGAGTGAGTCTGTTTGAAGGAAAAGTAGCGACTGGCAAATTGGAAGCTTTTAAATGTGTGATATCAAGAGTCCAGGGATAGGGATATTGAGGCTCTGATCGGGAAAAAAAGAAGACAGATAGGGTTTAAATTCTCACGCTCAAGAGAATCCTCAGATGACTATACAAAAAAAACTATAGGAGTACACTTAAGTGCGAAATTAGAAGAACAAAAAAGAGGATATGAGATGGATCTAGCAGATAGGATTAAGGATATTCACAAGAGATTATATTGCTATACTAAGAGTAAAAGGGTGGTTAGGGAGAGAATAGGTCCTCTTAAAGATCAGCATGGCATCTATGTGTGGACCCACAGGAGATGGGGGAGACTTTTAATGAATATTTGTCCTCAGTGTTTATTGAGGAGAGAATCGTGGATGGTAAGGAAATAAGGGAAGCAAGTGGTGATGTTTTGGAAACTATGCATATTATCAGAGGAGGTGTTTGCAGCCTTAAGGGCTGCAGGGAATTAAGAGCTACTGGGAGAATGCTGGTAAGTGGAGTTGAAATGCCCATTAGCCATAATTGAATGGCGGAGTGGACTCGATGGGCCGAATGGCATTACTTCCACTCCTATGTCTTATGGTCTTATGGTCTTATTAAAGCGCATTATTGTGGATTAATGCCCTGAGCCTGATCAAGTCTATCCTCGGGCATCTTAAGAGGCAAGGGAAGAAATTGCCAAGGGCCTTTGCAGAGATTTTTGCTTCATCATTAGCCACTGGTGAAGTTCTGGAAATCTGGAGAGTGGTTAATGCTCTTGCATTGTTGAAGAAAGGAGACAAGCCAGGGAACTACAGGTCAGTGAGCCTGTCATCAGTGGTAGGCAAATTGTTGGAGACGATACTGAGGGACAAGATCAATCAACATTTGGATATTCCAGGTCTGTTTAGGGATAGTCAACATGGATTTGCATATGACAATTCATGTCTGGCATACGTTTTAGAGTTTTTTGAAGAGTAACCAGGAGGATAGATGAGGGTAGCGCAGTGGCTGTTCTCTATATGGGCTCTCATAAAGTATTTGACAAGGTCCTGCACAGCAGGCGAATCATGAAAGTTAGGTCACATGGGATCCAGGGAGAGCTAGCTAATTGGATTCAAAAATTGGCTTAATGATAGGAAACAAAGAGTGATTGCTAAAGGTTTATTTTTCAGACTGGAGGCCTGAGACCAGTTGTGTGCCACAAGAATCGGTGCTGGGATATATGTTATTTGTTATTAACACAAATGACATGAAGGTACAAGGCATGATCAGAAAGTTTGCAGATGTTGCACAATTAGGAGGTGTCATTGACAATGAGGAAGGTAATCAAAAATTACAGGCGGATCTTGATCAGATGGAGAAGTGGGCTGGGCATTGGCAAATGCAATTCAATCCAGACGAGTATGAGGTGTTGCAATTTGGGAAGTGAAACCAAAGTAGGTCAGATACAGCACACGGTAATGTCCGGAGGAGTTTTGTGGAACAGAGGGACCTAGGAGTACCAGTACATAGTTCATTGAACCCGGCATCACAGGTAGACAGTGTGGCGAAGAAGGCGTTTAGCATGTTGGCCTTCATCAGTCGAGGCACTGAGTATAGGAATTGGGACATTATGTTACAGTTGGAGAAGCCATTGGTGAGCCTGCGCATGGAGTATTGTGTACAGGTTTGTTAACCCTGTCATAGAAAAGACGTAGTTAAACTGGAAATAGTGCAAAGACGATTTTTGAGGATGATACCAGGACTAGTAGGCCTGAGTTATAGGCAGAAGTTGCCATGATAGGATTTTATTCCTTGGAACATAAGAGAATGAGGGGTTAACTTTTTGAGGTGTATACAATCATGAGGGACATAGATAGGATGAATGCAGATAGTCGTTTTTTCCCAGGGACGGGGAATTGAAAACTAGAGGGCATAGTTTTAAGGCCAGAAGAGAAAAGTTTAAGAAGGATATGAGGGGCAACATCTTCACGCAGAGTGCTGTGTGTATGGAAAGGGGTGCCAAAGAGAGTGGTTTAGACAGATACAATTGCAACAGTTAAAAAAAAATTGCGTTTAAATAGGTATATGGTTGGGAAGGGCTTAGAGAGATACGGACTAAATGCGGGCAAATAGAATGAGCTGAATAGGCACCACAGTCAGCATGAACCTGTCTGGGCCAACGGGCCTATTTCTATCCTATGTTATTCTATGGTTCTATAGTTTTACTGAAGACATTTTCTTTTGAAGTCCCACTACCCTCGTTGAGCTTCTTCAGTGCAGTTGCAACGCTAACACCCAAAAACGTGGAAACAAAAATACCCATGCACGTCCTTTCCAAAAGAAAAGGGCAGAACCAACTTATCCAATTGCCAAATGGTCAGTCTACTATTCACTGATGTATGACGTCATCAATAGCGCTATCCAGACGCACCTGCTAATGACACTAAATTGCTCACTGGTGCTCAGTTTACATTTAGCTAGGATCATTCGTCTCCTGGCTACAGCACAGCCCTGCTTTATTTACTCACTGATTCCACCTGCTGAAACCAGTAAATTCACACTAATGACAGGTTGTTGACCTGCTTTGTTTGTGCTTGTGAATAATTTTCCTCATTCATTCCACTTTTTAAGACTTTGTTTAATTTTCATTTTTCTTAAGTTTAGCCTTCATCTCAAAAATAGTGTGAGTGACACAAATACATTCAATTTTCAACCAAGGACACCAACACCACACACAGTACTCGAACTGTGCTCTGCCCAAGGCCGTGTATGAGGCATAATTATTTTTGCACTTTTATTGTGCAACAGTAAGACCCATGTTGCCACTTGCCTTGCTAAGTGCTTGCAACACCAGCATGCTTGTGGTTCCTGTATCAGAATTCTCAGATTCCACCGTACCTCTGAATTTTACAATCTTCCTTTAAAAATTAAATATTGAAATGATGCCCGTTAATGTTCCCAGCAGAGAAGTCAGATCCCAGATTTTCAGAAAAATATATTATTGTCACAGACTTTCATGAACTACAAACATACAAAGCAGCAGATTTGGCCTCATTGCTAAAACAGGAATTTATTGTATAAGCGCATGAAAGAAAAGAAAACAAACTAAGCTATCCAAAACATAGCACAGTAAATTTCTATCAGCTTCCAAACACTGTACAATTAATCCAAATACAGGTACAGAAAAAAAATCCCTTCCCTATCAATTCTGTGGGTAGAATTAAACAGTCTTTTTCCAGTTCTCATCCTGTGAAGTGCGAAACTCTTTTCCTTAACTCACACAACTGTCGTTGAGTGAGCCCTTCAGCCCTCCTAGGCTGCTCCACCATTCCATTTGATCATGGCTGATCATTCAGCAAAGCAACTTTAACCCATTTTCTTCACACCGTTTGATCCATTTAACCTTAAGAGCCATATCTAGCTCCTCGAAAATATTAAATATTATAGCTTCAATTGTTTACTGTGACAGAGAATTCTGCGGACTCACCAGTCTCGAGGGAAATAAATTCCTCCTCATTTCAGCCTCAAGTGGCCTTCCCCGTGTACTTCGACTGTGATTTGTCATTCTGGACTCCCCATTCACCGGGAAGAACCTTCTTGCATTTCCCCGTCTAGTCCTATTGGAATTGCATTGATTTCAGCGTGAACCCCTCTGATTTTTCTCCCTCAAATATCGTCCTAAACAATCCAATGTCTCTTCATGCATGAGTCATCCATTCCAGGAATTGTTCTGGTAAACAGTCAGTGCATTCCATTCATAGCCAAAACGCCCTTCCTCAGGTATGGAGACGAAAATGCGCTCAATACTGCTGAAGTAGAGTCATCAAGGCCCTCCAACTGCAGTGAAACATCTCTGCTCCTGTACTAGAATTCTCTTGTTAGGAGGACCAACATACCATTTGTCAGCTTCACTGTTTGTTGTAGTGATTCTCGCTTTCCCTCCTCAGTTTGTCTTCTCAGTATTATTGTTGTTTTGTCTTGCACGTCAGCTGAATGCCTGAAGTGTCATTAACGTCATGAATACACACAGGATTCCTCAACAGTGCGGAATGTACCTTTTCTTTCCATGGTGAAAAGCTGGTGACATTTAGCGACTAATGAATAATGTGACTCCATTTGCTCTGTGACATTTCATCCACAAAATCTTCCTTTGCAACATTCTGGAAAACGAATTTAAATCAGAAATGAGAGTGGGCTGACAAAACACAAAGGCAGCTTGTGAAATTGATTAACATGTATATGCTAAGTCGGAAAAAGCAAGCACAAAAGCTGGTGCATTTCCAGAAAGCCACAGTTATTCAATAATATCCAAGAGGTAAGGTAATTGGTTTGAACTTCCACTTGAATGTTAGATGTGCAGAAGAAAGAGAAAGGGAGAGAGGTAGGGAGTAAGTGTGAGAGAGGGAGAAAGAATGTGAGAGACGGGGAGAATGAGGGGCATGAGACAGAGAGAGAAGGTGGTAGAACGAGACCGAAAGAGAGAAAGGAAGCAATGCGAAAAGGGAAGATGACGAAGAGAGAAAGAGAGAGAAATGAAAGGAGAGACATCAAAGAGGGAGAAGGGGAGAAGGGATGAGCTTGAGCCACACACAGAGGGTTTGTAAGAAAGAAATGAGAGTTTGTAAGCGTGGAAGAGAGAGAGAGAGAGAGAAAGAGAGAGAGAGAGAGAGAGAGAAAGAGAGAGAAATAAACAGTGAAATGAGATGAGAGCGCAGAAGATGGGTTTCATAAATTTGGAATTCAATCAGAGCTTCTGTAGAATCTCTCAAACGTCTATGCACTGGAAATGAAAGCAGCAAACATGCATGAGCGCAATCATTTCCAATTTTGCTTTCAAGTTATTGAGCATTGTGCCTTGTAATAGATAATCTCTGGTCCTTCTTTTGCTGAGCCGCAGTCCTTGAAGGTAGGATGTTGCTGAATGAAATTGTCGAAGTACCTCCACCAGATGCCGTCCAAAAGTAGATGGTCTCCCTTAATTGTTCCATTGAAGACTTTCCGGGGAAGAATGATAGCCTTTCTATTAAAGCTGCATGGGAGATCGTGAGGAATAGAGACGCTGAAGAGTCAGATCGATAAGTGTGCCGCTGGAAATGCACAGCAGATCAGGCAGCATCCAAAGAGGAGGAGATTTGAAATTTTGGGCATATCCCTTCATTAGGAATGTCAAGATCACACCCTTAGAATTAAAAGCTTTCACTGCATTATTTGTTCAAATGCAAACTACCACTTTACGTTGTATGGATAGTGCCTGTTTATTAAAGTATTTTCCCCTGAAACTAACAGTGTTGGGAATGCTTGGCAGCTTCTGTTGCGAGTAAATGAGCTCAGGTTTAAAGCTTTCATGGTTTGCTAAAGTTAAAATGATACAAAACGGCAGTAGGGGTCTTTCACACAATCATCTTCAAGAATTTTCAAATGTTATTTATTAATATTAACTCAATAGTTTGACACCACTGCCAGTTCGTGCAGAATACGAAACCCTGAAACTTCACTTTCAGTCAGGAATAGATCACAGTTTTACACGAATCTCGGATTGGAAAACGCAATTCCAGAATTTCCCATTGTCCAGTTGTAAAGGAACAAACACTGAAAAAATGCAGGAAATTAATAGGTCTGACACATTCTAGATTTCTGCAGAAAGGTCATCTTGGATTTGAAATGTTATCCCTGCTTCTGTCTCCTCAGATGCTGTCAGTTAACATTTCCAGTCTGGTAATCTTTTATTAAGGATAAACTTGGTCGTTTTAATGCTGCGAGCTAACTCTACATGAACACGACTGCAACCGACTATCTGCAACTGGGAACATTACCAATTGGAAATTCTAATTCAAACCACTCACCATTCCGACTTGGAAATATGTTGCTGTTTCTTCAATATTGCAGAGTCCATATCCTGGAGTTCTCTCCCTAATAGCATTATATATCTACCATCAACACATTGACTGCATGATTCAAGATGTACGTTCATCATCCCTCCCTCTCCGTTATGGACTAAAAATGACCCCCTCAAAAGAGTTCAAGAAGGTAACCTAGACCTTAACATTTTAAGCTAAAGGCAGATGTGAAGTGAGTATCCCAGGTGTGATTCAGCTGGTCATACAACTTCGTTTTAAGTAATTCAATATTTTCTTTAAAACTAGAGTTGAAACACAAACAAAAGAAAACAGAATTGAGAATAGCTTGTTGGAAATCAGAACTAATCCAACACAGCAACTTCACCAAGAAACTTCTCCCATCAAGCAACACCCCATAAACACACCCATTGGCAAAAGGGAAATTTAAACACAGATTCTTATCAGTTGGAGGGAACAACCTCCAGAGATTTCCGAGAGGTACGTCAACTTGAAATCATCTTCTGAAGTTTGGAACCCTGTTACACTCCAACTGCTTCTGTCTGTTACTGTGAAACCGAAGTTCAAGAATCTTGAACCTGGAGAAGTGTTAACTCCCTTGCCATTGTTAAACTAAGCTTTTCCGAAACATTTGGTCCGTCTGTCTTTACAAAATCTTTCAAAAGAAAACAAGGACAAAATAATCTTATTAAAGGGACATCATTGTCACACCTCCACCTTCTCAAGGAGCAACGAGGATGGGCACTAAGCACTGGATCCAGATAGCGATGCCAAATTCCCATGTAGCGAAGTGTTTTCCCCAAGTATTGTAAACACATGAGCACTGCCAAAATCAGTAATAACATTTGAGGTAAACACTGAGTACTGCACTCTCCAACTTCTTCCTTTCCGAAAAAAAAAAGTCTAGTCACTGCAACTACAATTTTGTTTGGAAATTAACGCATGCCTTTCTGCCAGTACCCCTATCCTGTGAACGATTGAAAAGAAAAGCCAGGAACCTGCTTCCAGTGAAATCCTACTATGAAGAGAAAAGTTCCATTTTCCATGAACGGTGCAACTTGTAGATAGGTTTTTGAGTGCAAAGAATGAAGAGCAGGCCATAAAGACAATTAATTTTCTCAGTTAAGATTTGCAAACTGGTGCTCAACCACTGAATGTGTTAACTCATTGCCTTCACTGGTCCAAAAGCTCTCATTCACTTGCCTGACTTATTTCCCAAGAAGTGGTCGACCTTTGCCTCTTCTCTGTACATCCATCTACATATTGATTAAGAAAACATTCTCCCTTGGAAAGGAAGCGTTGCTGCACCCATATCAGTGACATGAGAGGATGAATAATAATCCATACGAATCACTCCATTGATACATTTCTGGTTGAAACAGAATCGTAGAACCATACAACATATCGATAGTCTAATCTGCCAGTTGTACATGCGTGCTGGCTACCTTGAAAGAGACATCGAATTTGTAGCACTTTAAATCACTTTCACACTGATTATTTTATTTGCAAACTACTCATTCTCTTGCTTTTTCAAGGTCAATGTGTTTTCTGTTGTTCCTTGTTTTAAAGCAAGTATTTTACATTCATGCTCAGCTATTGACAGCACTGACAGAGAAAATGCTTTATTCCCACAACAAACCTATAATCATGAATCCATCAGTTAAAAAGTCTCTGCAACTACAGAAATACAGCAACAGAAAGTGGAGTTGCAGGTCGATAGGATAGTGAAGAAGGTGTTTGATATGCTTGCCTTTATTGGTCACTCCATTGAGTATTGAGTTGAGAAGTCATGTTACGGCTGTACAGAACATTGGCTAATCTAGTTCTGGAGGACTATCCACAATTCTGGTCTCCCTGCTGAAGGAAGGATGTCGTCAACCCTGAAAGTTTTCACCATAGATTAACAAGGATTTTGCCATGAGTGGAGGGTTTGAGCTATCGGGAGAGTTAGAATAAACTGTTGCTATTCAAAATCAGGTTCTTACCAGTTGGAGAGAACAACCTCCAGAGATTTCTGAGAGGTACGTCAACTTGAAAGGATCTTCTCAAGTTTGAAACCCTGTTACACTCCAACTGCTTCTGTCTGTTACTGTGAAACCGAAGTTCAAGAAGCTTGAACGTGGAGAACTGTTAATTCCCTTGCCATTGTTAAACTAAGCCTTTCCGAAACATTTTGGTACGTCTGTCTTTACAAAATCTTTCAAAAGAAAACAAAGACAAAATAATCTTTTTAAAGGGACATCATTGTCACACCTCCACCTTCTCAAGGAGCAACGAGTTTGGGCACGAAGCACTGGATCCAGATAGCGATGCCAAATTCCCATGTAGCGAAGTGCTCCCCCTCCACAGTATTGTAAACACATGAGCATTGTCAAAATCAATAATAACATTTGAGGTAAACACTGAGTACTGCACTCTCCAACTTCTTCCTTTCCGAAATAAAAAGACTATTCACTGCATGTACAATTTTGTTTGGAAATTAACGCATGCCTTTCTGCCAGTACCCCTATCCTGTGAAAGATTGAAAAGAAAAGCCAGGAACCTGCTTCCCGTGAAATCCTACTATGAAGACAAAAGTTCCATTTTCCATGAACGGTGCAACTTGTAGATAGGGTTTTGAGTGCAAAGAATGCGGAGCAGGCCATAAAGACAATTAAGTTTCTCAGTTAAAGTTTGCAAACTGATGCTCCATCACTGAATGCTGAGATGGTGTCAATGATATGCAGCAGTCTCTGGTCTTGCAGAGACACCCACAGTGCTGTTGAGAAGGTCAGTCAAAGACTGTACCCTTCAGGAATGAGCAACACTGCTGGAGCTGCGATATAACTCCAAGTGAAGACGGTGAGGGGCTTGGAAATACGTTGAATTTATGTGTGTTCCCATGCATCTGCTGCCCCATTCTTCTCGATTATAGAGGCCATTTGTAAACCATATATTGTAACATGTCTAAATGAGAACAAAAGGACACAACATATTGCAGGATGGTACGGGGATTGGTTACCTCGGTTGGCTGAGTGTTTATTTTCTGATAGAGAGGACAATAGTGTTGGTGGAATTCCCTTGGTAAATTTGCATTTACTGTCAGGGAGGATGCAATCGAGAATCTGGTGGTCTGAACCAAACAAAAAAGAGGACTGTTAGGAAAGACATTTGACGTAGAGAAGTTATACAACCAAGACAGGATGTATGCTATTTGAGAATAAGGGACGTGAGGTGAGATTTATGGAAATTCTGACCAGAGTGTTCCAAGTCTAATGTTTTGAAGGACCTGACAGCAGGAATGGAGGATTGCAAATGATAACATTTTATTTAGGATCGTGGAGGGGGCGTGCAGCAAGCACCCAAATGCCAGTAATATCAATTGGAAGCGTGGTCACACGCAAAGTAAAGAACACTTTATGGCTAAAAACCAACATTTGTTGTTGACTTGGTACCGACCAGGATGTGAATTTCCAATGACATTTGACATTTTGCAAGGGCTAAAACCTCGCAAGATGGGTTGGAATAGACCATCGGCAGTAAACCGTATTATGGCGTCATAACTCTAGCCATAACCCTATTGCTTTATTAATACAAGATTTATTTTGTCCTGTTAAAAACACGGAGGATACCATTCATTTAGAGGCATGCAGTCATAGAGTCATGCAACATGGACACTGCCCCTTCAGCCCAACTGTTACATTCCATCAAGGGTTCCTAAACGGAACTTTCCCAATTTCCTGCGATTGGTCCATATCTCTATAAACCTTTGCAATCTATGTACCCGTCCAAATTGCGTTTACATGTTAGAAGTTTACCTGCATCTACCACTTGCTCTGGCAGCTCATATGCATCACCCTCTGTGTGGAACAGTTGCCCCTCAGGTCACTTTTAAATTGTTTTCCTCTCACCCTAAACTTCTGCCCTCTTGTTTTGGACTGCTGTACAGTGGGGAAGAAATAGACCTTGGCTGTTCACCCTTTAAATGCCACTCGTGATTTTATGATATGAGGTACTGGTGTTGGACTATGGTGGACATGTTCAGAAGTCACAAAACACAAAGTTACAATCCAACGGGATTATTTGAAATCAAAAGCTTTCAAAGTGCTGCCCTTTCATCACATGAAGTGATGCAGAGATAGTGCTCTGGAAGGTTGTGATGACAAATAGATCTGTTTAACTACAACTGGTAGTCATATGACTTTTGACCATGACTTTATAAACATTTATAAGGTCACCCTTCAGCCTCGTACGTTCCAGGGAATAACAGTCCGAGCTTATCGAGTCTCACCTCTTAACTCAATCCCTCCTGCCTTGGGAACATCCTTATAAATATTCTTTGCATCCTACCATTTTAATGACATCTTTCCTGTAGTCTGACCGGAATTGTACACAGTACTCCAAATGTGGTCTCACCAGTTACGTTAACATCCATAACATGAAATCCCAAACTCCTGTAATCAATGCTCTGACAGGTGAAGGCAAGTGTGACATACGGCCTTCTTCACCAATCAGTCTACCTTTGTCACCACTTTCAATGAACTGTGCCTCTGCGCCCTGAGAAATGTCAACATGCTATTGGTTCTTCCATTATGTCCTGATCTGGTTTGTCTTAAGAAAATGTAACACTTTGCATTTAAGTAATTTAAACTCCATCTGCCATTCCTCGCAACATTGGCCCAGTTCTCCTCGTATGGAACCTTCTTGACTTTGTATTTAATTTGGACTGAGTCATGAACAATGTCTCAGATTTTCTCAACAAAAACGTTTACTTAACCGATGAATAACAGTGAAACAAACACCAGTACTTGAGGCACACAACTGGTCACAACCTCCAGTCTGAACCACAACCTCTATCACCACCCTCTGTCTATGAGCATGAAGCCAAATTTTCTAATTCACTAGTTCTTCTTGCATCCCATTTGTTTCTCATGGTATTATCCAGTCTGCCATGCGGAACCTTGTTAAAGGCCTTACCAATGTCCATGTGCACACTGTCTGCCATTCTGTCTTAATCTATCGTCTTGGTCACCCCTCCAATGATCTCAGTGAAATTAGTGAGACACGATCTCCCACTTGCAAAGTCATGCTGAGTGATCCTCATTAATCCTTGCCGTTCCAAATGCACGTTGATATTTTCTCTCAGAATCCCCTCTAATAACTTATCCAGCACTGACGTCAGGCTTTCTGTTATATAGTTCCCATGCTTTTGCTTTCAGTCTTTCTTAAATAATGACAAAATACTTGAACCTTTCTGTCATTTAGCAGTTCATCCGTGGTTGTTCATGTCACAGATATATCTGCCAGTCGCTGCAATTACATTTCCATAGTCCCAAAATATACTAGGATAAACCTAAGCATGTCCCAGGTATTCGTCTACTTTTATGCATTTTGATGCCTTCGGCATCTCCTTGTCAGTAATGAGGACTCTTCTCAAGAGATGAGTATTGATTTCGCTGAGTTGCTCGCGTCCATGTCTTCCTGCATTCTGACACAAAATATTCGTTTGGGACCTCGCCCATCTCCTGCCGTTTCACACATATATGTGACCCTTTCTTTAAGGGGACCTATTCTCTCCCTAGTTACTTTTTCGCCCTTAATATACATGTAAAATCATTTTGGTTTCTCCTTAATCTAAATTGCCAAAACTATCTCCTATCCCCTTTATGCTGTACTCGTTTTCCTCTTAGGTATGCCCCTATACCCCCTTTACTTTCAAAGGATTCACTGATCCCAGATATTCAAAACTGAAATATGCCTCTTGCTTTTTCTTGACCCGAGCGTTAACATCTCTCCTCAGTCAGCGTTCCCTACTCCTGTCAGCTGTGCCCTTCAATCTCACAGGAACATGTTGTCTGTGAACTCTTGTTATGTCACTTTTGAACCCTTCCAATTTGCCAGATGTCCTTTTACTTGCGAAGAGCCCCACCCAATCAACTGTTGACAGTTTCTATGTAGTAACATCAAAATTGGCAGTACCCTGATTTAGAATTGAACTTGTGCATTAGTTGTATCATTTTCCATTACTATTTTAGGAGAATAGAATTACAGTCACTGGTCCAAAAGCTCTCATTCACTTGCCTGACTTATTTCCCAAGAAGTGGTCGACCTTTGCCTCTTCTCTGTACATCCATCTACATATTGATTAAGAAAACATTCTCCCTTGGAAAGGAAGCGTTGCTGCACCCATATCAGTGACATGAGAGGATGAATAATAATCCATACGAACCACTCCATTGACACATTTCTGTTTGAAACAGAATCGTAGAAACATCCAACATATCGGTAGTCTAATCTGCCAGTTGTACATGCGTGCTGGCTACCTTGAAAGAGACATCGAATTTGTAGCACTTTAAATCACTTTCACACTGATTATTTTATTTGCAAACTACCCATTCTCTTGCTTTTTCAAGGTCAATGTGTTTTCTGTTGTCCCTTGTTTTACAGCAAGTATTTTACATTCATGCTCAGCTATTGACAGCACTGACAGAGAAAATGCTTTATTCCCACAACAAACCTATAATCATGAATCCATCAGTTAAAAAGTCTCTGCAACTACAGAAATACGGCAACAGAAAGTGGAGTTGCAGGTCGATAGGATAGTGAAGAAGGTGTTTGATATGCTTGCCTTTATTGGTCACTCCATTGAGTATTGAGTTGAGAGGTCATGTTACGGCTGTACAGAACATTGGCTAATCTCGTTCTGGAGGACTATCCACAATTCTGGTCTCCCTGCTGAAGGAAGGATGTCGTCAACCCTGAAAGTTTTCACCATAGATTAACAAGGGTTTTGCCATGAGTGGAGGGTTTGAGCTATCGGGAGAGTCTGAATAAACTGTTGCTATTCAAACTCAGGTTCTTACCAGTTGGAGAGAACAACCTCCAGAGATTTCCGAGAGGTACGTCAACTTGAAAGGATCTTCTCAAGTTTTAAACCCTGTTACACTCCAACTGCTTCTGTCTGTTACTGTGAAACCGAAGTTCAAGAAGCTTGAACGTGGAGAACTGTTAATTCCCTTGCCATTGTTAAACTAAGCCTTTCCGAAACATTTTGGTACGTCTGTCTTTACAAAATCTTTCAAAAGAAAACAAGGACAAAATAATCTTTTTAAAGGGAAATCATTGTCACACCTCCACCTTCTCAAGGAGCAACGAGGATGGGCACTAAGCACTGGATCCAGATAGCGATGCCAAATTCCCATGTAGCGATGTGCTCCCCCCAGTAGTGCAAACACATGAGCACTGTCAAAATCAGTAATAACACTTGAGGTAAACACTGAGTACTGCACTCTCCACCTTCTTCCTTTCCGAAAAAAAAGTCTAGTCACTGCAACTACAATTTTGTTTGGAAATTAACGCATGCCTTTCTGCCAGTACCCCTATCCTGTGAAAGATTGAAAAGAAAAGCCAGGAACGTGCTTCCAGTGAAATCCAACTATGAAGACAAAAGTTCCATTTTCCATGAACGGTGCAACTTGTAGATAGGGTTTTGAGTGCAAAGAATGAGGAGCAGGCCATAAAGACAATTAATTTTCTCAGTTAAGGTTTGCAAACTGGTGCTGAACCACTGAATGACTTAACTCATTGCCTTCCCCAGTGTGCAGTGAAGGCTGGCCCATTGCATGTTTGTTTGCAATAAATGGGAAATCATGATTTGGGAGAGCAGTCTGCAATTGGCGTTAGGCTGGAATCCAATGAGCCGTCGTCTTATCACATGGCAGAACAGGTTCAAAGGAGCAAATAGCCTACTGCTGCTTCTATTTCTTAATGCCTTACTTAGGATTACACAAATCCAGTCAGTTTTATAGTAAGGTTACAGGCATGGTGGGTGAACGTATTATATGTACCTTCATTATGTGTACAAGGCAAAACAGGAAGAATCACTACCTCGGCGTCTAAACATAATTGAAGATCATAAAAATAAATATGCAGCTCGAAATTGTTAAAAAAATTTCTTAGAACATACGAAGGAGAAGGTTTCACTGATTAATTGGTTCAGTTTAAAGAGATGGTGGAGAAAATATTCTTTTTCACTCAGTTTCCAGGATTCTTGCTCAATTTGATATAAATGTGCTGATTTGGCTGTATCAGTAGAGGGCGCAGTTTATAGACAGGCCCAACTCTCGTCTCTTTTTCTACTGTCAGCTGGATGGAATAAAACGAGCAAGTATTATTTTCATTCATTCAAGATACAATGAGAGCCATTAAGTATGCAAGCATGTTATTGCCCATCCGGAGCTGACATGGTGTCAATGATACGCAGAAGTCTCTGGTCTTGCAGAGACACCCACAGTGCTATTGAGAAGGTCGGTCAAAGACTGTACCCTTCAGGAATGAGCAATACTGCTGGAGCTGCGATATAACTCCAAGTGAAGACGGTGAGGGGCTTGGAAATACATTGAATTTATGTGTGTTCCCATGCATCTGCTGCCCCATCCGTCTCGGTTATAGAGGCCATTTCTAAACCATATATTGGAACATGTCTAAATGAGAACAAAGGACACAACATATTGCAGTATGGTACGGGGATTCGTTACCACGGTTGGCTGAGTGTTTAGTTTCTGATAGAGAGGACAATAGCGTTGTTTGAATTCCCTTGGTAAATTTGCATTTACTGTCAGGGAGGATGCAATCGAGAATCTGGTGTTCTGAACCGAACAAAAAAGAGGACTGTCAGGAAAGACATTTGACATAGAGAAGTTATACAACCAAGACAGGATGTATACTATTTGAGAATAAGGGACGTGAGGTGAGGTTTATGGAAATTCTGACCACAGTGTTCCAAGTCTAATGTTTTGACGGACCTTAAAGCAGAAATGGAGGATTGTAAATGATAGCCTTTTATTTAAGATGGTGGAGGGCGCGTGCAGCAAGCACACAAATGCAAGTAATATCAATTGGAAACGTGGTCACAGGCAAAGTAAAGAACACTTTTACAGAATATGGCTAAAAACCAACATTTGCTGTTGACTTGGTACCGACCGGGATGTGAATTTCCAATGACATTTGACATTTTGCAAGGGCTAAAACCTCGCAAAATGGGTTGGAATAGACCATCGGCAGTAAACCGTATTATGGCTTCATAACTCTAGCCATAACCCTATTGCTTCATTGGTACAAGATTTATTTTGTCCTGTTAAACACACGGAGGATACCATTCATTTAGAGGCATGCAGTCATAGAGTCATGCAACATGGAAACTGCCCCTTCAGCCCAACGGTTACATTCCATCAAGGGTTCCTAAGCGGCACGTTGCTAATTTCCTCTGATTTCTCAATATCTCTATAAACCTTTGCAATCTATGTACCCGTCCAAATTGCGTTTACATGTTAGAACTGTGCCTGTATCTACCACTTGCTCTGGCAGCTCATATGCATCACCCTCTGGGTGGAGAAGTTGCCCCTCAGGTCACTTCTAAATTTTTTCCTCCCACCCTAATCTTCTGCTCTCTTGTTTTGGACTCCTGTACCGTGGGGAAAAAAAGACCTTGGCGGTTGACCCTTGAAATGCCACTCATGGTTTTATGATATGGAGGTACTGGTGTTGGACTATGTTGGACATCTTCAGAGTTCACAAAACACAAAGTTACCCTCCAATGGGATTATTTAAAATTATAAGCTTTCAAAGTGCTGCCCTTTCATCAAATGAAGTGATGTAGAGGTACTGCTCTGGAAGGTTGTGATGTCAAATAGATCTGTTTAACTACAAGTGGAAGTCATGTGACTTTTGGCCATGACTTTATAAACATTTATAAGTTCACACTTCAGCCTCGTACGCTCCAGCGAATAACAGTCCGAACTTAGCGAGTGTCTCCTCTTAACTCACTCCCTCCTGCCTTGGGGACATCCTTATAAATGTTCTTTGTCCCCTACCATTTTAATGACATCTTTCCTGTCGTCTGAACGGAATTGTACACAGTACTCCAAATGTAGTCTCACCAATTATGTTAACATCCATAACATGATATCCCAAACTCTTGTAATCAATGCTCTGACAGATGAAGGCAAGTGTGACAAACGGCCTTCTTCATAAAACAGTCTACCTGCGACCCCTCTTTCAATGAACTGTGCATCTGCGCCCTGAGGCATGTCAACATACCTGTGTGTTCTTCCATTAAGTCCTGATCTGGTTTGTCTTAAGAAAATGCAACGCTTTGCATTTAAGTAATTTAAATTCCATCTGCCATTCTTCGCATCATTGGCCCAGTTCACCTCGTATGGAACCTTCTTGACCTTGTATTTAATTTGGTGTTGTTCACACACTCATGAACGATACCTTAGACTTTCTCAACAAAAATGTTTACTTAACTGATGAATAACAGTGAAACAAACACCAGTACTTGAGCCACGCAACCAAAGATTAACAAGGATTTTGCCATGAGTGGAAGGTTTGAGCGATCGGGAGAGTTTGAATAAACTGGTGCTATTTTCCTTGGTTCATTGGAAACTGAGGGCTGAACTTTTAGAGGTTTATAAAATCATGGGGGGCATGGACAATGTGAACACTCAAGGTATTTCCCTGAGTTAGAGGAGTCCAAAAACGGAGGGCATACTTTTAAGGTCAGAAAGATTTGAAAGGAACAAATGGGGCAACAGTTTCACTCAGACAGGTGGTGCCTATTTGGACTGAGCTCCACAGGAAGTGGTGGAGGCTGGCACAATTGCAACATTTAAAGAGCATCTGGATGGGTATATGGATAGGAACCGTTTAGCGAGATATGGGCATTAAATTGGCACATAGCACTAGATTCATTTAAGTTATCTAGTCAGCATTGACAAGTTGGGCTGAAGGGTCTGTTCCTGTGCTGTACTTTCCACGACTCCACAACTCTTGCTGTCGGATTGTTCATTGCAGTCATGAATTTTCTACCATTTTCAATATTTACAATTCTTCATAATTGTGATAATTTCAATAAAAGTGACACTATCAAGGGCACGATTTATAATTGCAAAGGCTGTGCAGTGGCACAAAACAGATCTCTGACTGATTCAGTGATTTGTGAAGAATGACCATGGCTTCATGATGTACTTTCTCAGTTCCCCTTATAACCAGGCCAACGGTTTAAGCTATAGCATTTAAAAGTCTCCTGTCCCTTCACAGATTTGTTCTGAAACCTCAAAGTTCATATATTTCAAATTCCTTTGCAAATTATTCGCAAAAGAAACAAAAAAAAGTACTTTCCTTCATGTCACAGAGCAATGTTTGTGTGTTTTCTTGAGCTTGGTCTCGATAACCACACATGTTTTCGAATACATCAACCATGATTTTGTTCCGGACCACATTTCGACATCTGCTTTCCACTGTTCACCTCCTTCAGCAACCTTCTCGTTTAGAATGTGAAACCTGGAGCAGAATTAGACCATTCAGTCTATCGAATCTGTCCCGGTATTCAATGAGATCATGGCAGATCTGATAAACCTGGGCTTCAATTTCCTGACTTTTCCTTTTACCAATTGATTCCTTCACTGAATAAAAATCTCTCCTTCACTGCCTTGAATATTTTAACTAACCCAGCATCGACCGCCCTCTATGAGAGGAAATTCAACAGATTCACAATCTTTTCATAGAACAAATGCCTCACCACATCTACGTTAAATAGATGAATCCTTACACTGATTGTTTCCCACAAGGGGAAACAGTTTCTCCAAATCTCTTGCTGATTACAATTGGTATGATAAGATCGCCTTTCATTCTTCTCAATTACAAGGCCCAATCTTTTAATTATGTTTATTAAAAAAAAAGCCTTCATATCCGCGATTAGCTGAATGAAATTTGTCTGGACTCCATCCAATGTCAAAATATATTTCGATAGATAACGGGACCAAAAGTTGTTCACGGTTTTCCAACCGTTATTTGATTATTGGCTTCTATAGTTTCAGAAGGCCTCTTTCCACAGCTCATAAGGAAGATGTCCAAATATGAGTTAATTTGCAGGTGCCAATACTTTTAAAGTGGGACAGGTTTTGTCCCCAATTTGCATAATGTCCTACTTACGGAAAGAAGAATTGAGAAGTTAGTCATTCACCACGCCTTACTTAAAAATATCTACTAACTAATTATAATGTATGCCGTGATCATTTCAGCTGGATTCCAGATAATGTGAGAGCGATTGTTCTTCATACTAATATCGCAATTGATCAAATAGGGAGTCAATGATCTCGATAAAAATTGGAGTCACTGAGAATGAGGTGAAAAATCGATGCTTTGCGCCATTCCCAGCAAATGGAAAATGTTTGTAGTTTTGGAGATCAGTAATCTCAGCGCCAGGACATCTCTACTGAAGTTCTTCAGAATAATCTTGGCTGAACTATCTTCATCCGTTTAATTGATACGCTCCCCTATACCATAAGATCAGGAGCAGGGATGTTCGCTCATGATTGTACAATGTTCAGCACTATTCATAATTCTTGAAATACTGAAGCAGTCCATGTTTAAATGTACCACGATCTGGATCCATAGCACGTTTCGGGCTGACAATTGTCAGCGAAAGTTCCTGCCACTCTAATATCATGCATTGATTATCACCAATAAAATTACCAGAGACATTCAGTGATATTAACATTACAGGGTCATCCAATATCGACAACCTTATTGTCACCATTGACCAGAACCTGAACTGCTCTCGTAATATAAGTACAGTGACAACAAGAACTGTTCAGCGGCCAGAAGTTTGATTCACTAACTATAGAATAGTGCTTTGCCTCCTTGGAAGATAATGATATTATGATGTGGGTGCGGAATTCCTTCTTGGGAAGATGGCACTCTCAGACGTCACTGTCTGTATTGGTGCTAACAACATAGGCATGAAGAAGACTGAAGTCCTGAAGACAGATTTCAGCGAGTTAAAAATGAAATTGAAAGACAGATTCTCAAAGGCAGTCATCTTAGGATTTCTGTCTGCCACGGATCAATGTGTAAAAGAACAGAAGGAGTGATTGGTTCAAAACGTTTTGAAGAGCAGGTGTAGGAAAAGGCGCTTTGGATTTCTGAGGAATTAGAATGGATTCTGCAGCAGGTTGAGCCAATGTTATCTGAACCAGCTACATCTTCGCTAGTCAGTCTTTTCAGATGCTGGAGATCAGGGTCGAGAAGTGTGGTGCTGGAAAAGCACAGCCAGTCCAGCAGCATCAGAAAAGCAAGAGAGTAGATTTTTCGAACATGAGCACTTAATCAAATGAACAACTCGTGCTCAAAACGTCGACCCTCCTGTTCCTCGGATTCTGCCTGATTGGCTGCACTTTTACCGCACTACACTTTCTGACGATTTCAGTTTCTGATTAATTGTAACTCACAGGGTGTTGGCAGATTGGTAACTCACTGACTGAAAAAAAACCATTGTGTATGAAGTGGTAATTGCTAGATGTCTTGTTGTGTCGATGATCATTGGATGGATCTCAGAGCATTTGAAATCCACCAGAAGTACCAGGAAATTCGGTGAAAATATCATGTGATTATTGATTCCGCGTTGAATGAGGCAGAGGTGCAATTTAGACACGAATACGATTATACAAGTGTTAAATGTATATGTATGTACATTTCTCTCTGCGTGTGTGTATATAGAGTCACAGAGTCATAGAGATGTACAGCATGGAAACAGACCCTTCGGTCTAACCCGTCCACGCCGATCAGACATCCCAACCCAATCTAGTCACACCTGCCAGCACCCGGCCCATATCCCTCCAAACCCTTCCTATTCATATACCCATCCAAATGCCTCTTAAATGTTGCAATTGTACCAGCCTCCAGCACTTCCTCTGGAAGCTCATTCCATACACGTACCACCCTCTGCGTGAAAAACTTGCCTCTTAGCCCTCTTTTATATATTTCCCCTCTCACCCTAAAACTATGCCCTCTCGTTCTGGACTCCGCGACACCAGGGAAAAGATCTTGTCTATTTATCCTTTCCATGCCCCTCATAATTTTGTAAACCTCTACAAGGTCACCTCTCAGCCTCCGACGCTCCAGGGAAAACAGCCCCAGCCTGTTCAGCTTCTCGCTATAGCTCAGATACTGCAACCCTGGCAACATCCTTGTAAATCTTTTCTGAACCTTTTCAAGTTTCACAACATCTTTCCGATAGGAAGGACACCAAAATTGCACGCAATATTCCAACAGTGGCCTTACCAATGTTCTGTACAGAAGCAACATGACCTCCCAACTCCTGTAGTCAACACTCTGATCAATAAATGAAAGCATACCAAACGCCTTCTTCACTATCCTATCTACCTTTGACTCCATTTTCAAGGAGCTATGAAACTGCACTCCAAGGTCTCTTTGTTCAGCAACACTCCCTCGGACTTTGCCATTAAGTGTATAAGTCCTGCTAAGGTTTGTTTTCCCAAAATGCAGAACGTCGCATTTATCTGAATTAATCTTCTTCTGCCATTTCTCAGCCCATTGGCCCATCTGCTCCAGATCCTGTTGTAATCTGAGGTAACCAACTTCACAGTTCATTACACATCCAATTTTGGTGTCATCTGCAAACTTACTAACTGTACCTCTTATGCTCACATCCAAATCTTTTATTTAAATGATAAAAAGTAGAGGGCCCAGCACCGATCCTTGCGGCACTCCACTGGCCACAGGCCTCCAGTCTGAAAAACAACTCTCCACCACCACCCTCTGTCTTCTACCTTTGAGCCAGTTCTGTCTCCAAATGGCTAGTTCTCCCTGCATTCCATGAGATCTAACCTTGCTAATCAGTCTCCCACGGAGAACCTTGTGAAACGCCTTACTGAAGTCCATATAGATCACACCTACTGCTCAGCCCTCATCAATCTTCTTTGTTACTTCATCAAAATACTCAATCAAGTTTGTGAGACATGATTTCCCACACACAAAGCCATGTTGACTATCCCTATTCAGTCCTTCCCTTTCCAAATGCATGTACTTCCTGTCCCTCATTATTCTCCTCACTTCTGTCTCCTTCAGTTTGGTCGGTACCTTAGATCCATTGACTTATGCTGAAATAGAGACATCGAGGCCTACAAAACAGTAAAAGTCCAGTCCCTCCATCTTGGGCTGAAGTGTGGTTTATCCATCGTTGCTCTCCCTCAACGGCTATAACATATTTTCACCAATAAGGATTTAAATATTCACACAATGCTCTAGATTAGACTTACAGTGTGGAAACAGGCCCTTCGGCCCAACAAGTCCACACCGACCCGCGGAAGCGCAACCCACCCATACCCCTACATTTACCCCTTACCTAACACTACGGGCAATTTAGCTTGGCCAATTCACCTGACCCCCACATCTTTGGACTGTGGGAGGAAACCGGAGCACCCGGAGGGAAACCTACCCACGGAGGAAACCCACGCAGACACAGGGAGAACGTGCAAACTCCACACAGTCAGTCGCCTGAGTCGGGAATTGAACCCGGGTCTACAGGCGCTGTGAGGCAGCAGTGCTAACCACTGTGCCACCGTGCCGCCCTTGAAGGTGAAGTCTAGGTGAAGTCTAACAAAGCTGATTTACAAATGAGGCAACACTTCACTACTCCTGCATTCAAATCCTCTTGTGATGAAAACTAAAATTCTATCAACCTTTCTAATTGCTTGCTCCAAGCGGATGTTAGCCTTCAGTGCATAATTGGGACGGGCACCCAAAGCCTTTTGTTCCTCTTCCTTTACAACCTTTCAGAGTTTGACAAATATTAAGCTCATTGTTTCTTTCCATAAGAGTGGGTAATCTCTCATTTTCCCAGGATATTTTCAATCTGCACTTCCCTGATCATTGTTTTAACATGAATTAACATAAGCTCACGGACGATTTTACTTTGTGCCTCCAGGAACCAGCTCAAATGTTTTGTGTGCGTGATTAATATTCTTTTGACCTTTTCTGAATATTTTCATTTTTATGTCTGTGATATTCTTGGTTTCATTTTCTTTGAGCGGTCAGAAAAAAAAATCCCCTGACATCGTCAATTTGATACATAACATTCCAGGAAAAGAAAACTTCCTTCATGTTACAGAGAGGTCTTGGTCTGATTAGCCATTTCAGACCATCTGGAGATATCAGCCGTGATATCGATACTTTGTACCCTTCGTTATTTCCTGTACGCTGTTTATCTCAGTCCACACATTCCAATTTGACATGGTTGAGCACAATCTTGACCAGAGACATCTATTTTAATCAAGAGTCTCGAACCTGCTTTACGCTGAAAGGGACTTCGCTCGTATTTTTTAATCCTTTTTTACTTTTTGGATTTTAAAGAAATAAGAATTCAATAAGTTTAGACGCCTCAAAAGTTCAATTGCCTGATGCAGACGAGTACTTCCATTAGTGCAGTTGAATTGTCATTCTTTGTTCAATAGTGAGGAACAGCTGTTAATCTGACAATAATGTTTGTATCTCTCAAGTCAGGCAACTATTGAGAACCTGTATTTTATCATAGAAACCTAGTTGTTGCAAACATTGTCAAGCTTCGAGACTGCAAAATACTGATCAATTTCTGCACAATGAGCTCGGATCAGTCTTCTGTGAGGTTTCAATAAATTGTAACATGTATTTGCATAATGCAAGTTATTGTGCTGATTAATATTTCATATTTAAATTCAATGTTCTGCTGTTCCATTTATTTGCAATACTTTTAGGAATTTGTCAAGATTAATATTCATTGCCATAATTCTACTAAAGATGATGCTTGTACACTTACACAATTACTGAATGATGTTGATTTTGTTTGAACTCCGAAACACATCACTGATTTTTTTTTGTTTTGAACATCTGTTTTACAGGATGGTATGGCAGAACTGAGATGCCTATCAAGCAGATTTCTAATGCATTTCCCAATTTACTCGATACAACGATTAATTGCTTTGAGAGCAAATTCTGGCTGAGACACTGAGCTGCAATCTGAATCAGTGGAGTCCTGTGTAACTTGATTTCTCAGCTCTATCTGCAACAAATAACTGTTAACCAGATTGTAATTGACTTACAGTGAACTCAGTTGCGAGGGACATAAGACACAACAACTTCGTGGCGTCAAGAAATATTTGAAAGTACTGGACACAGCAAAGGCTATTTTTGCTGCCAAAATCCATGCAATAGTTCCAATTTAAATGCTCCATACCTTTCCAGTACAAGCGCTTCCAGTACAACTACATTGCTGTCAACGTCCAGCAACACAGAACCCTTCCCACATGCATCCTGCCCAGGAATATAGGGCAATAGCAAAAACAGAAACTAGCCCAGCAGTTGACCGCTGTTAGTCATTATAAACAAAAGGAGGGCAATCACCGTGATATGGGGGAATTCAATGAGTGTAATAGTATCAAGTGGTGATGGCAAGATCCTTTCTTGTTGTAGATGGCTGACCATGTGAGATGCTAATATTTGTCATTTCTGAGCCTAACCCTGGGGATTTTCCTGGTCTTCCTGCATTTGGCCACGTATGTCTTTCGTTTCTGAGGAGTTGTGAATTGCATTGAATGTTGTGTCTTCCTCATAAAACATCACACTTCTGATCTGAAGATGATAAATGAGGTAGCTGAAGATGGTTGAATATATGACATCACTTTGAGTATTTCCAACAGAGATGTTCTGAAGCTGAAATATCTAACATCCAATATCCACAGCGATCCTCCTTTGCAATAGGTATGAATGGAACCAGTGGAGAGTTTTGATTCTGATCGATATCCGTTTTGCAAGGGTTTCTTCATTCTACACGTGATCAAATGTGGCCTTCATATGAAGAACTCACTCATTTGCTTCACCTCTGGAATTCGGCTCATTTGTCCATATTTGAAACAAGACTGCACTAACTTCAAAATCTAGGCAGCCTCGGCAGAAGTCATACTTACTGCAAAGCCATTGGTTCTTTTTAACTCTGCTGAAGAGCCGTACCATCACATTTCCAGTGATCAAAATTTTACTGATTGGGTAATAATTGTTCGGAACGGATAAGGAAATAACGAGGCAATGTTCATCATTGCTGTTTAGATGGCATTATTGCAGCTTTACTAGATCAACTTCGCTCGTGGGACAACAGGTTTTGCAAAGTAAACATTGAGTACATTTTGAGGAACGTTGTAAGTTCTCATTGAATTATCCGGAGCTGCCAAATATTTGATGGCATGATGAAGAATGAATCGAAACTGAAGACAGGCATGTTCGATTTCTGGGGCCTCTGCCAGAACAGAAATTTAAGAAGATTACTGACCACCTTCTGAAGGGCAAGAAGGAATGAACAATAAGTTCTAGCCCAACCGGGTTATACATATCCCATGAATTAATCAATTATGAAATAGCAGCACTCCAATTTTCAATGCGCATATTTACTTTGGCAGAAATAGACAGGGTGTGCTTGGGATGACAATAAGCTACAAGTTTCCTTCCAAGCTTAGATTAATATTGTGTCGAATTTTAAGAAGCTGAATTGGAACTTTCTGGCAATAATGTGTGAGGCTCTCCTGATAGTATGAAGTGATTCAAGAAGATGTCAGTCCATTATCTTATCAGGATTAATTTGGAACTGTAGCCAAAACAGGACGGACCGTTCTCACTATTTTATAAATAAATGTAGAGCTGCATTATCAATGGAAATAAAACGCTTCTTACTCGATCTAAAGGAAGCTACTTGGCCCATGTGCAGCTCGTGATAACTGAGATTCATTCTTCCCATTAGGTATTGATTTGTGGCAAATTCTCAGTTGTTATAAATTGAAAATATTGTTCCGGATGGTAACTGATGTGAGGAACATTAGTTATTGATTTTACGGGAGCGGGAAGGTGAAGGCAATAAGAGACAAGAAACGAGCTAGTTCCTTCTTTTAGTTCCCTTATGATACAGAAATATTGGGCCATTTGTGGCATTGGGGCGAACCCGACTGCATGTTGCGGTGAACACTGCATTTATTGATTGGCTGAACTGTAGTTATTATTTTTGATTAGACAAGTTAAACATTTGAAACTGTGATGATGTATTTCGTAAACTGCAGTTTTTTGGTTTGTTTAATTGCGGTCTTTTATCAAATATATCAAGTCGTTTGCATAAAGTAATAAGGGTCGTTAAATCTACAACAGAGCTTACATTGATATAAGTGTTCCCCGTCTCATGCTGGCGACAGAGCTTCACAAACAATGAGTATTCTTGGAGGCAAAACAGTGAAACATACATAGTAGATACATTGTTTTAGTCTCGACAACTAATTCTAAATATTATTTCCTGATACATTTGTTGATGCATTCCATGTTTAATATTTATCCAGCACCATTAAGAATTCATATTACATTCATAATTGCTCACACTCTAGCACTAATAGGAATTCTAAGCGTTACTATACAACCATCAAAACAACCTGGTGTGGATTCTGGTGTGGAGCTCAATTTATGTGCATTCTGGCAAAAATGTGACAATTCTGCATCAACATGTTTTGTGGACTAATATAACTTTAGGTTTTTGTGTGTGCTTTATGGCGGTATGAATAAGACTAGTAGAAGATAGAGGAAATTTAGAGAGATTTGAGAACTCCAAACTGACTGCATTCACAATACTGTAAAAGCGTCTGCAAAGTGTGTCAATATTAATCCGTAAAACCTTTAGACGTGTGGTATTAATCAGTTCATTTAGAATACTCGATCTGCTCCATCATTCGAGCATTGCTGACATGTCTCTCAACCCCATTCTTCTGCCTTCTCTCCATAACCCTTGATTCCCTTCCTAATCAAGAAACTAAATCTGTATTAAATACACTCAATGATCTAGACTTCACAAACCTCTGTGACATGGAGTTATCCCCTTCTGTTGAATAAATTCCTCTCCATCTCAATTTTGAAGGATCGTCCCTTCACTCTGAGGATATGCCCTCGGGTTGAAGTCCTGTTGTGCGAGGAAAATTATCTTCTGCTTATCCGCTGTATACAGGTTTATCAGTATTCAGTAAGATTCAATGATACTCCACTCTTATTCTTCTAAACTGCATTGCGCTCAAAGGTAGAAGCTTCAACTGATCTTCATAAGATAAGCCTGGTATCCAGTGGATCGTTTTTGTAAAGCCTCTGTGGACTCCCTCCAATGCCACACGTCCTTCCTTAGATAGGAGTCCAAAACTGCTCACAATATTCCACATGTGCTCCCTATCGACCCTCATACAGTTGGATTTCCAACTCGCGTCATGCTTCAAGTTTCAGAAGTCTATCCCCATTTAGGAAATATTTCTCATATTTATCCTTCCAAACAAAGTTCATAACCTTACATTTCCCCACATGATGTTCCATCTACCACTTCTCTGCTAATCCCCCCGACAGTCGAAGTCCTTCAGCACAATCCATTTCCTCAGCATTTCTTGTCCCTCAAACTATCATTGTATAATCTGCGACGTTGGCAACAATGCCCTCAGTTCCTTCGTTTAGATCATTTATGAATAAAGTGAATAGTTGTGGTCCCAACGCTGACCCTGCAGAAATCCAGTAGTCACTGGCTGTCGTCCTGAAAATGACCTCTTTATCCCCACAGTTTTTCTTCTGCCAGTCAGCCAATTCTTCAGTTATGTCAGTGAGTTATGCCAAGCACTATGGCTCAAATCTTATTTAGCAGGTCTCTGTTCTTGTCAAAATCAAAATACATCGTGTTTACTGGGTCTTCTTTGTCTTACTTGATGGTTGCCTCCTCAAATAATTCTTTCAGATTTGTGAGGCATGGCTTCCCATTGACGAAGCTGAAACAACCCTATTTTACCAACACACGCAAGTGTTCTGCAATCTCACGTTGAATAATGGACATGAAAATCTTACTAACGACCGAGGTTATGCTAACCAGCCTAAATGTCACAGCTTTTGAGTTAACTAATTCGTTGCAAGAAACTGGACATTAATAGATTACCATTTATCTCTTTCTTAGATAAGCTTTCTTAGAGAAGCAATATAAAAGGACAAAGCCCTGATGGCTTTAACGAGAACAAAGAACAAAGAAAATTTACAGTCCAGGATCCGGTCCTTCAGTTCTTACCCTGAGCTGATCCAAATCTATTGTCTAAACCTCTCAGCCAATTCCTCAGCATCGGTATCCCCCTGCTCCCCACCTACTCACGCATCTGTCCAGACACATCTTAAATGAATCTACCATGCCTGCCTCTATCACCTCTGCCGGCAACGCGTTCCAGACACCCACTGCCCTCTGTATAAAGTACTTGCCGCGTGTATCCCCCTTAAACATTTCACCTCTCACCTTGAAAGCATGACCTCTCGTAAAGGAAAAGCCTTGCCTTTATCTACCCTGTCTCTACCCTTCATGACTTTGTAAACCTCAATCAGGTCCCCCCTCAATCTCCTTTTTTCTAATGAAAACAATCCTAACATTCTCAACCACTGTTCATAGCTAGAACCATACCAGGCAACATCCTCGTAAACCTTCTCTGCACCCTCTCTAATATATCCTATACCCTGGAACATCTAGTTGACCATCATGACCTTCTTTCAACCAAGTCTCTATGACTGTAATACGTCATTGTCACAGGCACCAATACAAGTCCTAAGTTTATCTACCTGACACACTATACTCGCATTAATGTAGATGCACTTCAGACCACCAGTTCTTTTGCATTCATCTGCTTTCTGCCTACTCTTCCACTTATTAATGCTATCTTTATGATTAGTACATCTCTAGTATCCACATCACTGTCTAATTGTCTTCTCTTCTGGTTTCCACCACGCCTGGCACATTCGTTTAAAACCTCCCCAACAGTACTAGCAAAAACTCCCCCAAGGACATTTGTGCTAGTCTGTTTCAGATGTAGACCGTCCATTTTGTAATCGTCCCACCATCCCCAGAACCGGTCTCAATGTCCCAACAAATCTGAACCCCCTCCCTCCTACGCCAATACTCAAGGCACGTGTTCATCCTGCCTATTTTTCATTTCTACGCTGACGATCAAGTGACACGTGCCTTGTGTAGTTTCAGAATATTCTCCTGAGTCATTGGAAAGAACAGATCAGACTAAATTCGATAGAAGGCTGATTTTCAGACTTGGTTTAATTAAGAAGCTGCTATTGAGGAAATCTCAGCAAATAATAAGTGAATACAATAAAATGAATCATTGCGATCCAGGATAGAAGTTAAGACACACTTATCAGTAGTCATACTGATTATTATCATGATGTTAATAAGGTACAACATTCTCACATGCAGAAAGATCTGGCTGTCAGAAGGCATGAACCACAGACGGCTAAGAGCCTGTTACGGACATTAATCAAGGAAGTTAAATGAAATCTTTGTGTTTTTGTGACAGCACTGCACTGCAACAGTATAACAGCTTCTGTTGTACAGGGCATTGCTAAGGTAAAAATCAGATATACATTGGACAGTGTTGGTCACTGTGCTTATAGAAATGTTAATGAGAAAGAAGAGGAAACAGGGGAGAGAGGCGAGGTCTGTACATTCTGGAGTTAAGCAGAGACAGAAGTCACTTAATTGATGCATATGGAGTGCTAAGGAAAATAGGTGGGATCGATGATGAAAGATTGTTTCCTTTTTTGGGGGAATAGAGAAAAAAAATCATAGTTTTAACACAAGGACTCGACCATTTCAGACAGACATGAAAGGGAAATAATTGCTTATATATTTGTGAGTCTTTGGAATGCTCTTCCACAAAGACAGAGAAATCAGAACGGTATGAAATATTTACAAGGAAAGGTAAATACATTTTTGATTTCAAGTGGATGGAACATTATTCAGTATGAAGGAATGTTGAGCTGAGGCAAATTTCAGATCAGCTATCATCTTCTTGAATGCTGGAGCAGGGCTAGAAATGCGGCGCGGGGGGTGGGGGGCATTCTTGTTGCCTCTTCTGAAGTTATAAACGGATAACAATCAGGAAGAAATTAGATATTACTCAGTTTCAGCCAAGCAACCTCAAGAACTTCGATTCCCTCCACTCCACCTCCACATGGCAAACAGCATGCGATAATGCTGAATGTGTTTGCATTAAAAACGGGCAAATAGAATACACTGAAAATGCTAAACAAAGTTAGCAATGTCTGAGAAGAGCTGAACAAATTTAAGAGTTCACGCCATGTGTTTTAATCGGAGCCCATCTGATGAAATATCATGACATTAAACTCCAATCCTGGTAAAAGTTTTCACAGCATCATAACGCTGTCTGCGAGGATGTGCCTGCTTCCCCCGGCAAAGATTTTACATTTAAACGTATATGCACGGCTCCTGTTTCCAGCTTATGCAATCTCTCGAAGTTCTCTTTCTCGATGCAAACATTTTCTGCCTGTTCATAATTCAAACGCACATTATGTGGACCAACAATTGCAGTGCGTTGAACAAAAAAAGCTCATTTTCCATGTAATCATCATATTAATCTTTCCACGTCAGTCAACATTCTGTACAATCGTTGGTGCAAGCTTTGAAATCACAGCACACAAACTCTTTGGTGGAATCAAACGCCGATCTGAGATACAGTGTTGGGATTTTTCATTTGCACCATTTTGAATTGATTTAACAAGAATGAACTGGAATTTCATTTGACTCTTTGTGCAATTCTACCAAGCACTAACGTCATGCTCAAAAAGAAGCTTTCCTCAACGAAACAAAACACTTTTAACAATTCAAGGCATATCGAATCCTCTTTTGATTAACAAGTGCCAAAAAACATTTTCCACTTTCTACTGAGTTCTGTCTGGTGCTTTTAAACTAAATCACACCGATCTATCAATATCGTTTTGCTCTTCTGAATTGCGAGCCATATCTGCAGTTGAATAGAACATTCAAGTTTTAGCAGCACCATCTCGAAGATTATACCCAAATGGATGATGTCAACGTGACGAGAAGCTTCTATCTATTTTTAAACGGTCTGAATTTCGTCTCTTTTTTCGAGTTTTCTCTGTTCTGAATTCTTGAATTGACTTCACTAACCAGTTTCAAATTTTGAATTCTGCAAAACCGGTACTTACTTTCATAGTTACTAACAGTCAAAGACTTTCAAATATTGACACACATTTCATACAGAATGTTCAAGGAACGAGAGACGACAATTAAAGCTGATGTTTCTAATTTTATGGTTCTAGCGAGCATTGCATGCACACATTAGACTGCGTGGCCACTCGGTTGTCAGAGGTCACCATATGTGGGTTTCAGTCTTAATTATTGAAGTGCCCCCTTTGTTCATGAATTCGCTGCCTGAACTTGACAAATGTTCATGGATATGGAATTAAAATATCACCAAGTTAAACACAAGGAAGTAAGCACATGCTGTTAATCTCTCTATTCTCAATTGATGCAGATTTCCATGATGTGATGTTGGTTCGTCTGCACACAGCTCAGCCCATCACGGTTCGTGAGTTAGAATCAACGTGATTGGTTTCTCGCTCCACATGATGCAAATGAACAGAGCCTCCCGTGGTTTATAAGGTCGGTGCTCCGACACACACTGTTACACAGAACAGGTTTTAATTCCAGTATTGGCTGCGTATGAAGTTTTGTTTGCTGGTGCAGAAACAATGAATATTTTCTTGGTTTCGTGCCTTTTAGCCTGGTTACCAAGTAAGTACTGTTTCTTATAGATGTTACGCATATAAGGACCATGTTCATATTATTGAAATTTCCTTGTCTGAAACTCTCCTGATGAGAAACAAATGTCATGTATTAAATATATTTTTCTCCGCACAGATGTCTTTACTGCAAGGGTTGAACAAACACCGAGAACGGCAACAAAGGAGACAGGCGAATCACTGACCATCAATTGCGTCCTAAAAGATACCAGCTGTGCATTGTATAGCACGTACTGGTATTTCACAAAAAAGGGCACATCAACGAAGAAGAGCTTATCAACTAGTGGACGATACTCGGAAACAGTGAACTCGGGATCAAAGTCCTTTTCTTTGCGAATTCGTGACCTAAGAGTTGAAGACAGTGGTACATATCAGTGTAATGCGTATAATTATCACAGTAATAAACCTGATCTTCCACCAATACAAAAACACCTTCAGATCTTCCGTGAAGCAAATTTGCCTTGTTTTGGCTTGTCAACGCTCAATATGCACTTTGAGGCCACTGCTCATGATACAGACTAGCAGGAATCAAGTTCTAAAAGATAGCTAACAAAATTCAGCAGGGAAATTCAGAAAAGGGGCACTTGGATATTCAGTGCAGCTGTTGAACTTACAGTAACGTGCGAGCATTTATTTTTGCACTGGGATGTATCACTGTGACTGTTATGATCACCACACCAATCGAGAACTCGACATCTGTAATACAGAAACTACCAGCACACATTGTTACCAGTACCGCAAACATTTTGATTTGTTGTTTATCAGGATGGCCAGCTAATCTGGAGTTTGGATGGATATCAAATTTGGTTTTCTGAAATAAATGTAAGAAGGTGCACATTGGTAGAAATCCAGATTGCAGTTTGTGCATCGACTTGGTGTTTTTGTATGAATGTCAATGGGAAGTTTTTGCATTGCTGTGTGTGACTGTGTTACTATGCTACCACAGTGACTAACCTGTGATTCCCGCAGTACAGAAACGTCCTGCCACATGTGAATCCACTGCTCATATAAATTATTACCTGCATGCTTAAGTACCTCATGCTGAAATGATTCTTGCAACTTTTAGGGCCTGGCAACTGCTATAGACCAATTTTCATACTCCTTGAGCTGATTATTATGCGACTGTTAAAATTCTATTCACAAAGCAATATAGATAAGTATCCAGTCTTTGAAGAGTGGCTGAGAATTATAAACGTGACTGGGAATACAATATATAAAGGGAGTGATTTGCGTCACACTTGCTGGATCAATCAACCAATATCCTGGAGCATTTGAAGAATCTTCACTTATTTTAGCAACAATGGAATTCTTGTGCTGGTGTGAAACAATGTGTAGCTGTGATTACACAGTGATACAAGCCAGAGCACAAACCTCTCGGACAGTTATTCCTTTTTCTGCTTCTGATGAACATGATTCCATAATCAACTTTCTGTCATGAATGCTGCTTCATAGAATTAACATCAATACCAATTCGTTCCATTCTGGAATTGTACAGATGTTTCACGTTGATTATAGATCAGCATGCTCACGTTTCCAATGTCACCCAAACTGGCATTGGAGATAGTGGATATATGAATGAATTTAAATTGTTAACAAATGAATATTTGTTAATGCTGTCAATATATATGGAAAATAGTAGAGAGGATTTGTTTTGATACATTGATTATAGGACTTCTGCTTCACTGACACTTTTTGTATGGCATTGAATGGGAGCTGATGGACTGTGACTACGACGTTTACGGAAGCGGCACCATTCTGACTGTGGAACCTGGTAAGTGTTCTTCTTGCTACTTATCGCTTCGATTTTGCAGTTCAGTTATTTAATAAAAATCGTTTTCTTGTTAAAACAGGCTCAACTGCACAACGTGAGATTCAGAACATTTTCTAATCGACATATTTTGCGTGCTGGAATTTATTGTCTTCCATTTCAAACTCATTTGCAGATTTTGTTTGAGCAAATATATGCTAATATACAAATATAGACGTAAATGTAGCTGAGGACAAGCCAATAGAGAATCTAAATGTTTAACTTGCTTGGCATAGAGTATATAAGATTTTATTTGCGTAGATCATGGCTTTAGCTGTTTACGCAGGAAACTGCCCAAGATATGAAGCTGTACTAAGGCATGTCAGTGTGCCATTGTTATGCAAAACTTCTAATCTGAACAACAAATCCAAGTCTAGATTGAGGAAATCTTTCTGCTAACAGTAATGTTTCGGATTGTGTCTAAAATCAATGTTTTGATAGACAATCCTCATTATTTAACATAATTTCGATTACATTAACATTATCACAAATCAGCAAATTGACTGTCCAATTTTGAAACTGGAACAATTGTAACTCACCAAACCTGGGCTTGGTGAAGGTTGATTGGAGCTGAAATTCGTCTGCTCCAATTCCACAAAATGTGAATAATTGTGCACTGATTTTACCAGTGCCCTATATCAGACAACTAGTGGAGAGTAATTTCACTGTAATTTGGCACGAATCCAGATTATCTGAAACGTGCTCTCCCAGATACATGTCCATCTGTGGGTCGAAGTTTGTTGTATTTAAGATGGTGTCGAATATTTGAGAACTTTGAACCCACTATCGCTTTAGTGTAAAATGTTTACTTGACATTAAAGTGGAAATCATGTAGCCCATCTGTACAATATTAATTCTTAGAGTGGAATAGTCTTGCCTTGCTGATAATATTAATTGCTGTCCAATTCAATTCTTTTAACCACGTCAAGCTAAATAGTCGTTTGCCTTGCCCTCATGGATTCTCAGGACATCATACCGAACGAAGTAGGATCAATAAGTCGATGTGTGCACGACAGCATTGCTTTTGTGATGCAGTCACCTTGCTGTCGTATTCTTGGACAGGTATTTACGAGTGCAGGTGATAATAGGAGAACCCCAAATCAGTAGTTCATAATTGACAACAAAGAACAAAAAGGGTCAGAAATCAGGTTTCACCTGACACAGGGGCAGAGATCAGGAAGTTTGTGATTTAAAAAGAAAACTTGTTTGACCATAACCTGATGTCGTGTGACTTTTGACCTTGTCCACCCTGTTCAGCACAGGCACCTCCGAATATAAAAAATGCAGCTTTGCCGTGGTATCAATCCCACAACAGGAAGCATTCACTGCACGAAACAACTTCTGCAATTTGGGCATTTTCAGACTAATGTGTGAACATAGAAAATTATTTTTGTGCATCTAGAGGGTGCGTAGAATAGTTTGCCCGGGCAGAAGGTTGTGTTGAGGAAAGTGTTAATCCTTTTAACGGTCCATCCCCTGAGATGTGATGGCCCTCAGGTTAAATCACCAACAGTCAGAGAGAGCAGCCCCTGTGGTCTTGTAAGAATATGGCGTCTCAGCCAATAGCTCCATTTTTTTTCAGTTAATAGTTTCTTTGGGCATTCCATGGAATGCTGAGATGATGAAAACCGAACTTCAACTGTATTTAACTGAAATAGACGACAGAGATTTTCTCTTACTGTAAACATTGAAAAAAAAATTGGATACTGTCTATGCTAGTTGCTTTGAAATGAAAAAGAAAATCCATGTTTACCAGCGGTATGAAGTTAATATCTACATTAATCACTATCTTCTCGCTAATTAGTGTCAGTGGTTCGAACTTGTTATTTCATCCGACATCTGTCAGTATTTACAGAGGTCTGTCATTTTTATAGTTCTGCCAAATATTAATCACTGTAATGCACCAGTTTGTCTGTGATGCATCCATTATGGGGTGTAGGTTTGCTCGCTGAGCTGTAGGTTTGATATCCAGACGTTTCATTACCTCCAAGTGAAGGAGGTCGCCACTGATGATGTTACCTAGCCAGGTAATGAAACGTCTGGAAATCAGACGACAGCTCAGTGAGCAAATCTACACCCTAAACCTCAACTTGAGCTACAAAACTTGCGAAATATCAATTATTTCGTGGAAATTCCTTTCCTTTCAATTAATTCTGGGAATTCTGCTTTTTAAATGAATCTTGCATGTCTAAAGTATATCTGTTCTTTAGATTTTTTTTAGAAAGGTATATGGGCTTTGCCAACTGAGGCAGCTTTCTTTTCGTTTCAACAAAGTCAGGGTACAATGCACTTTACCCTATAAGATATGGTGGAAACTGACTCCGTTCTTCATTATGATTTCGCAATTCTATTGTAGTTATTGGCAAGTTGTACCAAACCCATCGTTCAGTCCGACATGCAGTTTTATAAAAAAAAGTTACAACCTCTAGCTGCTCGACAGGGTTCATTAATTCTGCCTTTCCTTGACTGTCTTTCATATTACTGGGAAATTGTATCCGAACTTCATCTGATTTACATTATTTTAATAGACCTAATCATGGCATATCAACGTACATATGCCGCATTCAAGTATCAATTCTGTCAGGAGGGCTAGAAAGCCATTCCGACAAAGGCAGTTTTCATTCCAGGGAATTGTCAGGTAACCCTTATCTGAACGGCCTCTGATGCATTCACAACTCATGTAACTGAGATGACCAATCAGACGCAGCACACAGTCCAGGAGGAATCTTTTATGTACCTGTTTTATCTGAAAAAAAAAGCTTCTGCACATTCCCGTCCAGTTTCCCATTTGACAAATCACATCATTGTTTTAGTTTTCTTAATTATTTGCTGGCCAGATGTGCTAACGTCAAGTGATCCATCCTTTTGGACACCATCGTCTTTCTGCAACTCAGAGTTGCACAAAATGTCATCATTTTGATTGTTCTTTTCTGTTCCTCTTGCTAGATATTCATCGCTTTCACCAAATTACTACGTTGCACGTCATTTACCGTGTTCTTATTCACACGTGGCAACATATTCTTGTAGTTTAATTGGCCCTGTGATTACTTAATGCCTCTTTTTATTTTTGAGAGTTTGTTATGTTTGGCAAACGAAGCATGTCCCACTTAATCCAAAACATAAATTACGAACAGTTGCAATTCCTCCAACAGTCCCTCTGGCACACCACTTGCCAACCTTAGGATTACTCCTGCACACCTACTGTCACTTTCAGCTATTCTCCTGTCCATTTCAGTATTGTAAAGTCCTCTGTCTTTCATTATCCACTATCAACTTTGATTTGGCATTTTACTGATTATTTACGGGAACTCACCACGCACTGCAAACGACGATTCCCCTTTTATCCAGTAGATTTCTTAAACATGATTTCCCGTTCATAAAGCCGTGATTTCTTTGAACTTGTCCAGTTGCACCTTATTTTAAACAGCTTCTAACATTGCAAACTGACATTGGAGATGATTTGCAACAGTCAACACAAAATGTCAGTTATTTGAATGACATTTTCACTTTGGACGCAGGGATAATGTCATGAGGGGACAGGCAGGTCTCGGCCCGCAGCTGCAACTGTTTAGGCAGGACCGTTTCTCTGTTGCATGTCATTTCCCTGCTTTTTCCCTTCCTTCGATTTGCTGATTAATTGCATTTTCTAGAATGCTGCTTGTATTCTCTGTCATAAAAACTGTTAGAAAATAAGTGTTCTATGTATTTCTTCTCTGTTGCGTTTCACAGCATGATTTGTCAAACATTCATTTCACTTTGTAAATTATTTTATTTTCGAATAAGTTACAGGACCTCGTCCTCTCTCTTTCTTTTAACTCATTGGTTAGCTTCCTATCATATTCTGATTTTACAATCTTTCTTTCTTAATTTTCAGACATTTCATTTCCGAACATTTTAATATTCTGTTTAATTTTCTGACTTACCATCTGTTTATCCACAATCACATACGTTTTCCTGAATGTAGATATTATCTTAAACCACAGAAAGCAGTTCTGAACCTTGAAATATTCCTTACTTTTTGGAATGTACCTATTTAAGTGATCTGAAATGTCTCCACACATGTTTGCCACTTTATCATGATCGAATTCTCCTCCATCTGATTTTCCAGTTCACTTCAGCCAGCTCTGATTTCGTGTCCACAGAATATGATTTTTATTTAAAAAAAGAACCGTTGTCTGTCTCTCACATTGATTGTATTATGCAATGGAGTTAATGTTGCTGATCCCTCAGGGCGCCTTTGCAATGAGGTAATGAGTTAATCCGATCTCATTCCACCATTGCAGGATGTTCAATATATGTTGAAAACTTGCGATTCGAATGAATGATTGCAAGATCTATTTTTATGAGCTGTCTTTGCCCATCTAACTTTCGCAGTTATTTTACAGATAATTGCTTGCATAATGATTTTTTGATTTTCTGACAAGCTGTTGCAATGTCTTCCTTTATGTTCTCCCTATTATATTGTTACACATGTTGACCCAAACAATGCTCCCACAAATGACTTCTTGAAATGGCAATTTCTCAACTTTACTCAAACCCATTCCATGGGCTGCTTTTCTGAAATGGGGTCACCCCTCTCCCTTTCATAAAACAAGAACAGCAAACTCTGAAGAAATTCAGCCTTCCTGGAAGCATTGGTGGAGAGAAAGAGACAGAATATGCCTCCAGTCTGATGTGACTCTATGAATGAACTGTAGAACTTGTATAAGTTTCCTACCCCACGCCTCCCCGTCATTTCTACATCATCTGCACGAATCCAATCTATATCATCTTGTGGGAAGGATAATGTTGAAGGCCAAGAGTAGTTTCATCACCTATTGGCCTCTGTATATGCTGACTGTCAGCATGGACCTCACTAATGGCAATTCGAACTAATGCAACTCTGTTACTTGCTGGAAACTATCACAAATTGATGCTTTCACACCGCATGACGGAGAAGACATAAGCATATGCGTGAGAACATCAGTGTGCAGGTGGAATCAGTTATTATGTAGGGTATGTTGTTCCCAAGACTGATATACATAGTCATTGCCATGGATGTTATTTATAACATTTGATATCTAAATTTACAGCAAAATGATGCAGTTTGTTGACAGTGTGCTTGCTGGAGAGCACGGAACAGTGGTCATGTGTAAAAGATTCAAAGAATGTAATCAACTCAATATTTCACTCGTGGGTTGATAGCTGCTGCACTCGTGTATTATTTCATTATAAAATTTCACATGCGATATCTTCTCGTGTTATTGATGACGTGACTGTTGAGTATTGGTAGACATTGGGGATTGATTAGAAGTCAGCAATAGCCCAGTTCATAAAGCAAGAGATTGTTAATCTCGGTCTTTTGTAATAGCAAAACCATGGCTGTCGTTGAATTTGAACAAATGGAAGAGAAAATAAATTCAAAAGTATTGTCTGACTTTGAGATGAAACGTTGATGGGTGAACAAGAAGTGCAATTCAGGATCTGGGCAGCAGAGCTCAGATCAGATTTACTTGAAAGATTTTGAAGATGGGATCCCAGCATTGAGAATTGCAGAATAATCTAGAATACCTTTGAAGAGCTTGGAATTTCTGGTCACAGGTCAGCTGAGGTATTTTCGAGAGAGTAATTGATTTGATGGAACAAGCAGGTATTCCTGCTGATGGCTGTATTAAGTAATCTGGTGAGTATAACACGGTCACGAGTAAACACCAAATTGTGAACAGTGTAGTCAGCTGCATTGGTGTAGAACATATTTGTTCACGTTAGCGGTGGAAAGGGATAGATATATCGGCCAGGAGTCATATCTGGGTAGAAGCAACTTTGATGCGATTAGGCAAGATTTAGGAAGCATAGGATGGGGAAGGAAACTGCAGAGGACCAGCACAATTGAAATGTGGAGCTTATTCACGGAACAGCTACTTTGTGCCCTTGTTAATTATATACATGTCAGGCAGGATGGAAGTTGTCGGGCGAGGCAGCCGTGGTTAAGTAACGAATTTGAGTCACTTGCCAAGACAAAGAAGAAGGCTTATGTTGGGATGAGACGTGAAGTCTCAGTTGGAACACTTGCGAGTTACAAGTTAGCCAGGAAAGACTCAAAGAGGGAGCTAAGAAGAACCAGGAGGGTACATGAGAGGTCATTAGCGGATGGAATGAGAGAAAACCCTGAGGCTATCATTCGGTATATCTGGACTAAAAGAGTGACTCGAGTAAGATTAAGGGCAATCAAAGGTAGGAGTGGGAAGTTGTGCGTGGAGTCAGAGGAAATAGAAGAATGGCTAAATGAATTTTTTCCGTCAATCTTCACACAGGGAAAATACTATGTTGTTGAGGAGAATACAGAGATTCAGGCCACTAGCCTAGATGGGATTGAGGTTCACAAAGAGGAGGTGTTTGCAATTCTGGAAAGTTTGAAAATAGATAAGTCCACTGGGCCTGATGGGATTTATCCTCGGATTCCCTAGGAAGCCGGAGAGGGGATTGAAAAGCCTTTGGCTTTGATTCTGGTGTCTTAATTATCGACAAGAATAGTGCCAGAAGACTGCGAAGTAGCAAATGTCGTTCCCTTGTACAAGAAGATGAGTACAGTCAACTCTGGTAATTGTAGAGCAGTGAGCATTAGTTCGTTTGTGGGTGTAGTGTAGGAAAAGATGGTAAGAGAAAGAATGTATAATCATCTGGAGTGGATGAAGTTCATTAGGGACAGTAGATACGGTTTTGTGAAGGGTAGGACATGTCTCACAAATCTTACTGAGCGCTTTGAGAAAGTGTCAAAACAAGTGGATGAGGTTAAAGCGTTTGACGTGGTGTTTTTGGATTTCAGTAAGGTATTTGATAAGTTTCCCACGGGAGGCTATTTCAGAAAATGCAGAAGCATGGGATTGATGGTGATCTAGTGGTTTCCATAAGAAATTGACCAGATGAAAACAGACAGAGGTTGGTGGTTATTAGAAATATTCGTGCTGGAGTTCATTTAATAGTCGTGTATCACGACAATCTGTTTTGGAGGCACCGCTGTTTGTCATTTTTATAAATGATCTGGACGAGGGCGCAGAAGGATGGGTTAGTAAGTTCACGAATGAAACTAAGGTTAGTGGAGTTGTGGATAATGATTAAGGATGTTGTGGATTACATAGAGACATAGATAAGCTGCCGAGTTGGGCTAAGAGATGGAAAATGGAATATAATGGGGAAAAGCGTGAGGTGATTCACTTTGGAAGGAGTGACAGGAATGCAGAGCACTGTGTTAATAGCAATATTCTAGGTAGGGTGGATGCACAGAGAGATGTCGTTATCCATGTCCGTCCATCTCTGGAAGATATCAGCCATGTCGATAGGTTTGTTAAGAAGGCATACGGTGTATTAACTTTTATTAATGGAGGGATTGAGTTTCGGAGCCAAGAAATTATGCTGCAGCTGTGTAAAACTCTGGTGCGGCCGCACTTGGAGTACTGTGCAGAGTTATGATCACTACATTCTAGGAAGGATGGAAAGGATTCAGAGGAGATTTATTAGAATGTTGCCTGGTATGGAGGGAAGATCTTACGAGGGAAGGCTGAGGGACTTGAGGCTGTTTTGGTTCGAGAGAAGAAGGTTGAGAGGTGACTTAATTGAGACATATATGATAATCAGAGTGTTAGATAGGGCGAATAATGAGAGCCTTTTACCTTGGATGGTGACGGCTAGCACAGAGGTCATAACTTTACATTGAGGAGTGACAGATAAAGGACAGACTTCAGAGATATTCTCATTATTCAGTGAATAGTAGGGGCATGAAATGGCCTGCGCGCAACAGTAATGGAATCGCCAACGTTAAGAGCATTGAAATGGCCATCGGATAGACATATGAATGAAAATGGAATAATGTAGGTAAGATGGGCTTCAGAACAGTTTCACAGGTCGGTGCAACATCGAGAGATGAAGAGCCTGTATTGCACTGTAATGTTCCATATTCTATGTTGTATAAAAAGAAAACGTGGTCTCGTTCCCTGACAGGAATGCTTTAAATTTACGAGTTCCAATCAAAGATTGAATGGAAAGAAATCCATTTGTCTGTATTGAGAACACAGGGAATTGTTTTTGAAAAGTAAAACGTCTAAATTAAGGGAAATATTAAGCGATGTCTTTTATGATCAAGTTAAATGTTAGGTTCAAGGAATTTGGCTCCAGAAGGAGGGAAGTTCACAGAAACAGTGTGTACTTTATACAACAGCAAGGCGCGAAACATTTTGAAAGCTAATTTTAGGGAAAAAAATGAGGTTGTGGGAATTAAGAATAAGATTTCAGCTATAAAATAAGCGTGAACTGTTCATTTCTACTCCCTGGTGGAATTCTGACAACTGTGATAGAAATCACAGTTCGACGATGGGGAATTGATCTATGTGTGCTGCCAAACTGTACAACGTGTTGGCGAGAACCGGGGAAACAGTCTGATGATTAGAACTGGACCATTTAGGAGAAATTTGAGAAGACATTTGTTCACCTAAAGAGTGGTGAGAATGTGGATTTTATTATCACAAGAAGTAGTTGATACTAATATATTGGATGTGCACAACAAGGGGCGAGACATAGCACTTGGAGGGAACAGAGTAAAATGTTGTGGGGAGAAAGCAGGATGAGGCAATTGATTTGGACCATTAGTAGGACCAAGAAGGATGTCAGAGCTGGCTCGAAGGTCTGATTGGCCTGCTCCTGTCCCTATATTCTATGCTTCCATTTTTCGATATAGTAGAGATTCTACTTGAGTAAGGAACAATTTTGCTCCCTCAAGTACTTGAACAAGGCCTCCAGATTCCTTTTGTCTCTGGTGTGTAATCGTACTTTTGTTGACTTATCAAAACCACAATGATATCAAAATGAAAAGCTTTCTCAAAATTATTTCCTGATTATTACATGAGATCAAATTGTCTCGTTAGCAAGAAATGTAAAACAGATTATTGGAAATAAATAATTAATATTTCAAGACTTGGTTTTTGTTTTAAAATAGAAAGAAATGCTTTAATAAGTAGATGGGACAAGGTTTAGGGAGCCGTATACAGAACGTCGAGTCTCGGAGGTTGAAAGTACATTGATTAGTTTTTTGGACAGTTGAAATGAGGAATTCTTCAGAGGCTAGTGCATCAGAACAAATGTCTCACTCGATTTCAGCTGGAGGAAATGTTAGAGTTGGAGTTGAGTGAAGCCATTGAGAGGTTGAGGAAAAGGAAGAGAAATCTGAAATCGAGGGATTGTTTGGTATGGCGAACTTACATCACAAAGCAGAGAGCCGGTCCTATGTACTTGGCCTGAGATTAAGACATTGGCAGAAGGCGATTAGAAGACCCAAAGTTAGAAAGTGGGAGTTTGGCCAGGGATGAATTTTCTAGATTGTACAAATTTGTATTCATGTTTGAGCAGTAGATAAGCTCACCGTCAAATCAGACAGTGAAGTTAGATATAAAAATAGGTTGTCTTAACGAGGAAGTTGAGTGGCGACCATTAGGAGGTTTATAAAATCATGAGAACAATGTAAAATGTAAATATCGAAGTACATTCCCAAAGGGATATGAGTCCAAATCTAGAATGGATAGTTTTAAGGTGAGATGGAAAAGATTTAAAGGAATCTGCGGTTCAGGTTTTTTATGTCTGCACAGAGCGTGGTGTGTTTATGAAATGACCTTCCAGAGAAAGTGGTAGAAGTGGTACTGTAACAAAATTAAAAATGATTTTCGGAAGGTAAATGAAGAGGAAATGTTTGTAGAATATGGCCCAAGTATCAGCAAATGAAGAAGGCCCTTGGAATGCTTTCCGTTATTGGTCAGTGCACTGAGTATGAGTTGGTAGGTCATGTGACAGCTGTACACGATAGTGCTTCGGCCGCTTTTGGAATATTGTCTGTAGTGCTGGTCTCTACAGCTTTTGGAAGAACGTTCTGAAAATTGAAAGACTTCAGAAACGATTTACAAGGATGTTTCTAGGGTTGAAGGATTTGAGCTATAGGAGAGCTGAATTGGCTGGGAGTATTTCCCTTGGTGCGTCAGAAGCTGATTTGTGACCATATCAAAGTTTATAACATTATGGATGGTAATGAGAACTTAAATAGACAATGTATTTTCCCCTGTGTGAGGGAGTCCAAAGATGGAGGGTGAAGGATTAAGGTGAGAGCGGAAGATATGAAAGACTTCTAAACGATAGTTTTTTTTCTCACTGAGGATGGTGCATGTATGGATTGAGCTACCAGTTGGAGGTTTGCAAAATTCCATGATTCAAATCGCACTTGAATGGGTAAATGAATAATAAGTGTTTAGAAGGATACAGGCCAAGTGCTGGCAAATGGGACATGACTAATTTCAGATATCTGGTCGGCATGGAAGAATTTGACCAAAGCGTTTGATTCTTTGTTATCAATGATTCTATGACCCAAATGTCACATGTTCAATTTAGAAAAACTGTTCAGCGTGGACGAATTTGACTGAAATGTTTCTTTCTGCTCCTTGGACTCTATCAGTCGAACAAGTGTGGAGCTCACCTCAAGGTTACATATGATGCCAACGTTACGAGGAACCTTGTATAGCAACATGATGTTCTGGTACAATAATAATATTATTTTTTGGGTATGATTTGAGAGTAATCGATTGTACATGATATCACCGAAACAATGTAGCCATCTATACACAAGAGAGTAAGTCTTAATTTGTAATTTTAGGCATACAGCCTTCTCCACCAGTCATCAGTCTACATTACTCTGCAACTGAAGAACAGAGGGCAAACGGATTTCTTCAGCTGATTTGTCTCATCACCGGGTACTATCCTGAAAGAATTGCATTGACCTGGCAGAAGAACGGAAATACCATAAGTTCTGGCGTTACAACTACGTCTCCAACGAAAACAGCGACCAATGATTTTAGCTCTACAAGTTTGCTGAAAGTGCCACTGCAGGAATGGAACAGCGGCTTTGTGTATAGTTGTCAAGTTTCTCATTCTGCTTCCAATAGTAACCAGAGAAAAGAAATTAGTTCAACATCGGGTAAGAAAACTAAACAAACTCACAAGCTCACATTCATTACCATAATCAGTTTTGTCATAAATATTAGACAAGATGGAAAATTATTTTGTTGGTTTATTACTGCGGATGAAGCATTCTTGAATTAGTTGCAGTGAGTAATATCAATGGGAATTTGTAGTCCAGAGAAATGTTACAGCAAAAATGAGTCGAAATGAACCAGGTACCTAAACCCGCTCTTTCAAAAAGATAGTTGAGAATAACCTCTGAAACCCTTTGCTCTGTATCGGTCTGACCAAAATAACCAAAGTTCTTGGAAAAAGACAGAGGAAAAAGACAGATATAGAGCCATTATGAAGAAAGCAAGTGAATGAAAGAGATTAGTGAGCAAACCTCTTAACTGACAAGTTTAGGCAGAGTTTCTGGATATGCTCGCTATTCAAAATTCTTTATACAACGTGGTAGTCCCCCGCTTTTTCTTATTTTCCGAGTCAATTCAGAGTAGCAAAATAAAGCCTTGACACTGCACACACTTCATCACAAAGGAATCATTTTCAACAATGCGTATTTCTAAAGCTGTGGCTAGTGAGGATTTAGTATTGTCTGTTGCCGATTGTTGCCATGCAATTGTAGAAAGGATGTATTTGGGGGGGGGGGGTCGGGGGGGGGGGGGGAGAATGTTCAGAGTAGCTTAGGGGAGAGATAAGTTGTCTGGTGGAACGGAGATAGAAATTTGTTATTGGAAGGGGTGCGACAGAAACAACAGGTATGCGCCAATATGTTTATTTGGAACATTTATTATATAGATCATTTTTTAGGCAGGACTTTAAAATACCCATTGGTGATAACGATCTCAATGACCTTCTGTGCTTAAAATGCATCGACCATCACGATGTGGTAAATTTTCTCTGTCTCTACCGGTCTTCCTTGCTCTACAACTCTCTTTTATTCCTGTCAGTTTTTTCCTCACACACAAACAAACCCATGACACACGAGAGAGAGAGAAAGAGGGAGAGAGACGGTTGCATTTTTCATCCCTTCCTTGTTCACTGATTTTGACATTCTTGTTGCAGTCCTGATTACATTATTGGATCAGGGACCAGAATCTGAATCTCTGATTTCTCTCTGACAGAGATAGCTGTATTATTGAGGGATCCATTGGTTGAAGAAATCTGGATCAATAAAAGTGCCATTCTGGTTTGTGAAGTGCTTTCTACAGTTTCCAGTGGGGTAGTTATCTCTTGGATGGTGGATGGAAAGGTGCGGAATGAAGGCGTTCAAATTGAAGCAGCGAACAGAAACCAATATGTGACAATCAGCCGCTTGACTAGCACCGTGGACGAGTGGCAGAGTGGGGTGGAATACACATGTTCTGCAAAACAGGATCAATCATCACCCGCAGTATCAAAACGAACAAGAATGGCAAGAGGTTGGTGACAAGAACTATGTATTTGTACATGTCATTTTATGAGCGAGGAAATACTAAAAATATATGTACTTCTATTACAGTTAAATCAATGAAGCCATATATCCGCCTCCTGCCTCCATCACCAGAAGAAATTCAGAACAGCAGCTCTGCTACTCTCACATGTTTGCTGAGAGGATTCTATCCTGACAAAATAAGCGTTTTCTGGGAGAAAGATGGAGCTTCTGTCAACGAGAACATCACCAATTTCCCCACTGCTCTGGAACAGGACCTGACCTACAGCGCACGGAGCCTCCTCATTTTACCTGCAGCGGAATGGAAGAGTGGCGCAAAATACACCTGTACTGCCTCGCATCCACCTTCACAGTCCACTGTGAAAAGGGTCATCAGAAGCCCGAAAGGTAAGGACAGTGTTCTAGCAACCATGTTCAACATTAACACATTGTGTTAAATATCAACAGAACATGAAATCTTAACCAAACATTCTAAGGTTCCAGCAATTTTAAAGTGCACAAGATCTCTGGGAATGAAACACCTTTATCAAACTGTACATGGCTATGAGGTAAACAGCAGAAGCAATAACATCCACAAGCGCATGGTCTCAAGGAGTGTGAAGACTGCTGATATTAAAAAAAGGAAGGAACCTCTTGTGGCGCATTGCCCTCTTGTGGCATCCTGGACCAAGATGCTTGTGTTTACTTTCCACCTCCTCCAGAGTTGTGTGTTGAGGTGTCTGAACAGGTTGACGAGAAAAATAGGTTAACTAAAAACTTATGTTAAGAGAAAGGGCTGAAACACAAGGTTAATGCTTGAAGGCGTGTTGTCTTTCGAGAACAATGAAATTTGTTGAGAGGATGATTGTGTCGAAATGATTTTGTGTTTTGCTTGCTTCTGTCACTGCTTCATGCTCCTCCTTTGATACCAGCTCGAGCGGTTGCTGACAGTCAACTGAAAGGTACTTAGAAATGCAAACATTTCTCGACGAGTAGAATTCATGCACATGAATTAATGTGTGCATTGGAAGGATTATATTATTCAGCCCTTTGACCATGGAGATCACATGGAGGACAGTGACAATGGATGTTGTAGATTACCGATGGACAGAGGTAAGATGCAGCCCTGGATTGAGGGTGCCAAGTGGAATTTAATGCGGAAAGCTGTGAGGTGGTTCACTCTGGAAATAGTTAAATGTGTCAAGAGTACAAGGGGTACATGGTGAGATGTTTGATGCAGAGAAACCTTCTCTCAAGAAGAAAATTGGTAAGACGGGATAGTACTGCAATAACAACAAAATAGAATTGATTTCGGAAGTCTGAATTGAAAAATAATATTTCGAAGAGGAAGAGCAGGAACGGCAGAATCTATGTAGAGAAAAATAGGTGCAGATGAGCAGAGGGATCTCAATGTCCATGTGCAGAGATCCTTGGAAGTTGCCACCCATGTTGATAGAGTTATTAAGAAGAATTAAGCTATTTTAGTTTTGATTGGTAGAGGGAATGAGTTTCGGAACCATGAGTTCATATTACCTCTGTGAAAAACTCTGGTGCGGCCACAGTTGAAGTATTGCGTAGAGTTCTCGTCACCACACTATAGGAAGGATTTGGAAGTTTTGTAAAGGGTTCAAAGGAGATTTACTGGGATGCTGCCTGATACAGAGGCAAGTTCTTATCAGAAATGCTGATGGACGTGAGAATGTTTTCGTCAGAGTGAAGAAGTTTGGGATGTGACTTCATTGAGATATATAAGATAATCAGAGGCTAAGATAGGGTGGACAATGAGAGCCTTTATCTTCGATTGGCAATGGATAGCACGCAGGGACATAGCTTTAACTTAAGTGTGATAGACACGGACAGAGGTCTGAGGTAGTTCCTTTACTCACAGAGTAGTAGGAGCATGGAACGCACTGCCTGCTACAGTCATTGACTCGCAAACTTGAAAGACATTTACATGGTCATTGGATATGGATATGGACGAGAATGGCATAGGGTAAGTTAGATTGGCTTCAGAGTTGTTTTACAGGTCGGGGAAAGATCGAGGGCCGAAAGGCTTGCACTGCGTTGTAATGTTCCATGTTTCATATTCTAGATGATTAATTTCATTTTGATCAGTATTTTTTTCACAATTCCATTCCCGCCTCTATCACTTAATTGCATGAGCTGAAAGGTTTTGAAAAAGCAAGACTATTTGGATGGAACTGATCATGGAACGTAAAATATGAACCACCTATTGAGGAAGAAATGGTAATGGAGCGCAACTGAACTCAGGTCGCGAATCGACAAATTCATGTTAACAGTCTGCTAGGTTGAACAGAGTCGCAGCGGAATAGATGAACTCAGGACAGCCAGAGGAAAAGCAAGTATTCATACTTAAGAGTTTGGAATGCGAGACAGTAATATTAATCAACAAGAGAGTAGTTTTTTCAATATTCTCCCTCCCAGACAACCTGACAGAGGCAGTGACATAACAGAGGAACTGCATAAGCTTTGCAATATGCGCACAAAATAAAATTATGCCGTTTGAAGTACAGAATAGACATGAAGCATCATTCCTCACAAGTATTATTGAAACTTTCAGAGATAACCCGTTCTGTGAATTTTGTAATTGTACGAAAATTTAAGGTAACAATACAAGCAGAACATTCAAGAACCTTCTTTTCATTTGTACTTTACGTCATGCACAAAGAAAGTAACTGTTATTGTACTAAGAGCAACCATTTTTCCTTTAGCAATCTAGAAGCATGCTTTCCCCTACGTTATGCATTCCTTTAAAATTATCACGATTCTGAACAACTGTTAGTTTTGGCTATTCCCAACACCAGAGTTGAGAACTGAAAGACATGTGCTCGCAATATTTTAGATTTCCTCACTTAACACTCTTCAAAGATGAGTAATATGAAAAACATCTCTTGAATGGGTCCTTGACTGGAACTGAATCATGCAGCAAGTATCTTTTATTTTCAAATAAAAGCCTGCCTAGGAAATAGGGAGCAAAGTCAGTTGAAAGGATGCAATCAATAAAATGCAGTTTGATACCAGTTCAATTTCTCCATGAGTTTTTCTGACACAGAGCAAATAATGTAAGCTCATGTACAGGGGACACATATGATATGTGTTTGCTCGTCTGGGATTGGATTCCGATAAATGCAGTTCATGTGGCAGCAACTGTCTTCTGACATTGGTAACTGCAATAGGTGAAAATGTGCAGCACTCGAATGGAGACATTAGACCTCAGTATACCCAAGGCAGAGCAGTTTCCAAATTGTTCAAGATTATATCAGAAATATTACTGAAGGCTTACCATAATATTCAGAGTGAATGCAACCAGTACGAAAAGGAAGACACAGCATCTGATTAACTAAGCCTAAACGATCTCAGAAAACAGATAACATATCGCAGTAAGTAAAACTATTTCCAACTCTAGTAGTGTTTTGGAATTGATTTCGATATCGCAGCCTGAAAACATGCATTCTTTTCTGTTTCCAGGTGATTGCCGTCAGACAGATATTGCTGTCCATCTACTGAAACCTCCGTTCGAAGAGATTTGGACACAAAAGACAGCGACCATTGTGTGTGAAATCATTTACAGCAACTTAGAAAACATCAACGTTTTCTGGCAGGTGAATGGGGCTGAAAGAACAAAAGGAGTCAAGACAGAAAATCCTGTTTGGAACGGAAGTAAATTCACCATTTTGAGCAAACTTAAAGTCATTGCGTCAGAGTGGGACAGCGGTGCCGAATATGTTTGCTTGGTAGAAGACAGTGAATTACCAACACCAGAGAAAGCTTCTCTCAAGAAGAAAATTGGTAAGTCGGGATAGTACTGCAATAACAACAAAATAGAATTGATTTCGGAAGTCTGAAATGAAAAAAAATATTTCGAAGAAACAGAGCAGGAATGGCAGAATCTATGTAGAGAAAAATAGGGTTAACCTTTCCAGTCCAGTATGTATCTTCCTAAAAATAGTAATTTACGATATTTTGATATAAGCCTGACTCATAAACTAGTTCAATGGAAAAAGAAATCCTGTCAAACCATTAATGCATTACAGTAAATGGCCCCAAATCAGCAGCAGCAAGTGGCTCATTGGTTTTCACTGCTGCCTCAGGGCACAGGTTCAATTCCAACTCTGTGGAGAGGGTTCCCAAGTTGACGTGGGCTTCCATTGCGAGCTCCAGTTCTCGTCGACTATGTGCAAGTTAGATGGAATGGCAATGGGGTACGTGCTTTTGTCGGGAGTGGGTCTTGGAGGGATGCTCTTTGGCGTGTGGGTATGGACTTGTTGGGCCAAATGGCTTGTTAAAACGCTATGAGGAAATCATGGAAAGTCAATAGCCGTGGCTTCTTCTTTAATGAAAATGAGCGTGAAGAACTGTAAGTGGATGAATCATTTGCACCCCACGAATGGCAATCTTTACAAAATGTATGATTGGATCCAAGATTTAAACCAGCAAAGTAGGGGACATGAAATGCTGTAGCATTCAGAAATATTTGCAGTCTGACAGATACTAAATATTTTATAAACTATATGCATTACTAGCAATGAAATTCTAACACAGATGTAAGATGGTCTCAGCTAAACAAACATCACTCTCTTTGCAGACGACCAAATGCGTCCGCCTCAGGTTTATCTCCTGCAGCCATCGACAGACGAGATTGACGCTGAGAATTCAGCGACCCTTATGTGTCTCGTCACCAGCTTTTACCCAGCTGAGATCTACATTGGCTGGATGGCTAATGACACCCTTTTGGATAGCGGGTACCGAACCCAATTGGATAGCCAGGCGGGGAATGGTTCCAACTTCGTGACCAGCAGGTTGAGAGTCACAGCGGCGGAATGGAACAATGACATCACTTACTCCTGCTTAGTGGGGCACCCATCCCTCAGCCGGGAGTTAATCAGGAGTACAAATAAATCTCATGGTAAACCGACAGCTGTCAATGTTTCAGTCGTACTAAGCGATATTGTTAAAACCTGCACATAACTTGCAGTGATTGACTAACTGTTTTCCATAGATAGGTTCATGTTACTATGGTAATAACTGTTAGAGTAACTGTTTAAGCATTTTCAATTCATTGCACGCATCAGTCACATTTAAGATCAGTGATCACTTTTGTAAAAAAGAAAGCAGCCACTGTTCCAAATTACATCTGTTGGTAAAAGATAATTAAGCTTAGACTCTGAAATGTAAAGAAAGCATTGTCTTTTAATTCTGATCGTTCTGAAGATCGCTTGAAACGTTCCACCCCGCTACTGCAGGAAAAATACACCGTGTTTAAGTCTGTATGTGGCTCCGATGGTTGTAATAAATGCAGAATGGAAATACTTTGACTTACTTATTCTTGGTTTGCATGTATTGTACTTCCAGAAAGATGATTTTGACATTGATTGAAATGTGTGTGATACCCACTTGTGAGAAGTCAGCACTACAGCTTGTTTACACGTGCAGACCTTTAGAGCCACTCGGCTTCACTCTGAGTAAGCCACACTGATCCTCACCATTTTTGGCTGCACTCCTCCATCATGCAGAGCCAATGGGCAATTGCGTGGTTAAATAAAATGATTGAAGATATTGTGGTGTCAACTTGTTCAGTGTTGCGAATCAGTTCTCCAAATTGGTCTGACCTTCATGTAGCCAGTCTTGGAAAGCACTCTACGTCCAGTCGTGACGTCCAGTCATAGTCTGTCGTATTTGTGTTGCATTTTCACAAGGATCCCTGCTTGAGCCCTCATCCTCAGCAGGCTACACGCATTCCATCACAGAGATCATGCTAGCAAGCTCAGACTCCATTTCGACACTGATATCACATAATTCTCTCTCACAACCGTCTATTTTTCCTCTGTGTATGTCTAATACATTCGCAGACATGACATAAAATCAAACAATGCTTAATCCACAATCATTGCCCTTTTGTCTGTCGACAACTCAGGTTCGTCACTCATTGGCATCATTCAGCTTTTGTCCATTTCCTGTGGTGACAGTTGTTTTCTTTTCTGACTTGAAATTCGACATAAATGGAATATTTAAGTCCATCAATCAACCCAAACGAAGACTGCCATTTTCTGGTTTGTGTGCTTTCACCAAAATCATATGATTCAAACTGACTGTTTCACCCATTCGTTGTCTGCTATATATCTTTCACTCTCTATAGTCTTAAATTTACACCAAACTGAATTACCAGGTATATGAATTCGTTGAATTTCCCATTTACCCAACACTACTGAACTTTTCAACCATGTCTATTAATACTTCCCGTGCAAAACGCTTCCTCACTTATCAAAATAATATTCAGTGAGTCAAATTCGTGTTTGGATACCCTTGCATTCATTTAACCTGTCTTTGCATGTATTCCATAGAACATAGAACATAGAACAATACAGTGCAGAACAGGCCTTTCGGCCCTAAATGTTGCACCAACATGTGGACTTTTCTCAGCTCGTCCCCATACACTATCCCCAAATCATCCATGAGCTTATCTAAGGATTGTTTAAATCTCCCTATTGTGGATGAGTTGACTACCTTAGCATGTAGGGAATTCCACGCCCTTACCACTCTCGTGTAAATAACTTGCCTCTGACATCAATCTTAAATCTATCACCCATTAATTTGAAGTTATAATACAGTTATAATTCTGATACAGTATGAAGAATTTCACTCTTACAGCATCATTCCTGCGTCAGTGTAAGAATCGTTGCTTCGAACGTCACCCGTGAAGAAACTCCACACTAACCCTAAATATTAGCAGGCGAAATCAGAGTCCACCTGGAAACATCCATTTGAAGTATTATATGTGGATGCAAATCCATTATCAATCAGCTGATTCTATCGTTGGTGTAATAGAGTTATGTCATTTCCAACCTGTGCACCAAACAGACCATTTTCCATGTATCAGTAGGTCTCCCAGCATCTGTGGAGAGAAAGCATTATTATTTTGTTCACGTGACCTTTATTAAAACCAACGAGGAAGGGTCACTCGAAACGAAATGTTATCTCTGAGTTATCTCCACCGATGCTGACAGTTGGATTGGTATATAAATAGGAATGATTTATAAGGATATGGGTCAAGTGCTGGCAGGCCGGTCTAGATTGGGTTGGGATATCTGGTTGGCATGGACGGGTTGAACCGGAGGGTCGGTTTCCATGCTGTACATCTCTATGACTCTATGACTGTATGTCCTGAGTCTTTTGAGCAATTTTTACTTTAGTTTATGATTTGCAAGATCAACAGATTTTTTTTTACTTTTTTATTTAAAGTGTCATGGCTGAAATAGTGCACACAATAAGCTGAAACCAATGCAGCAATCTGGAGAGTTGGTTGGCAGGCTTGTGTCTAGATTCAACTGCATCTATGATGCCTCTTCTCCCCCCAAAAAACTAAATTTTGACATGGGAGGAAAAACTGTTGAGCAAAGCATTTGAAACATTCCGAATCTGCAAGGCACAAATTTCACATTGGCTATTCTGATTCGAAGTTTTTCGTGAGGTTATGTGTTCTGAATAGTTTATGAGGGAAGAATGCAAAGGATTGTGGTTCTGAAATGTATACATGACCACGAAAGCCTACGCCATTGGTCAGGTGTAAGATAGCACGCTCAGGTCACCTGCTTTGGTAAACATACATGTCTGAACAGCTGGTCATGAATGTGATGAAATGTTTTGACATTCAGCAGATTTCGCAGTTTCAGGACATGAAATACTTATTTTCAGTCGATTGTATCTCTGCTTTGCTTTTCGATGTGACAAAACTCCATGTTGAAAGGCATATCTGTGCGTGGATAGATCTGTTCAACGTGATGTGACAACTGTTCGTGCTGGATTGGTGATTGGAGAGTTCATTTTCAATTGTCTGTTCTGTGTATCTGTACATGAGGCTGTCTCTGAGTGGGAAAATTTCGAAACAAGTTTTGCTTTTGATGAGTTTCCCCGTGGTAGGCAATTACACAAAATATTGAGGCATGGGATTGAGTGTGCTTTCACGGTTTGGATCAAAAATTGGCGAGCTGAAAGAAGAAGGTGGTGCTTGATGGGAAATATTCTTCGTGGAGTTCAGTTACTAGTGGTGTACTGCAAGGATATGTTTGGGGTCCACTACTGTTTGTCATTCTTATAAATAACCTAGGTGCAGCATAGAAGGATGGCTCAGGAAATTTGTGGCTGACACTAAGGTCGGTAGATTTGTGGATTGTGCCAAAGGATCTTGTGGATTACAGAGAGACAGAGATAAACTGTAGAGCTATGCTCAGATGCGACAAATGGAGTTTAATGCGGAAAGGTGTGATGTAATTGACTTTGGAAAGAATAGCAGGAATAAAGAGCACTGGGCTAATAGTAAGATTCTTGGTTGTGGAGAGGAACAGAGAGATCTCAGTGTCCATGTACACAGATGCTTGAAAGTTGCCTCCCATGTTGATAGGGTTGTTAATAAGACATACAGTGTGTTAGCTTTATTTGTTAGAGGGATTGAGTTTCGGAGTCATACGGTCATGCTGCAGCTTTGCAAAACTCTGGTGTGGCCGCACTTGGAGTATTTTGTACAGTTCTAGTCACCGCATTATAGGAAGGATGAGGAAGATTTGGGAAGGGTTCAGACGATATTTACTCTGACTTTGCCCGGTATGAAAATAAGACCTTATGAGCAAAGTCTGACCGACTTGAGGGTGTTTTCAAGAGAGAGAAGAAGGTTGGAGGTGACTTAATTGATACATACAAGATAATCAGATAGTTAGATAAGGTGGACAGTGAGATCATTTTACCTCGGATAGCAATGGCTCACTCGAGAGGACATAGCTTTAAATTGCAGAATGATAGTTTCTGGACACTTGTCTGAGGTAGTTGCTTTACTCAAAAAATAATAGGGGATTGAACGCACTGCCTGCAAGAATAGCAGACTCGCCAACTTAATGACACTTAAATGGTCATTGGCTCGGCATATGGACGAGAATTGAATAATGTTGTTTAAATATACTTCCGATTGATTTCACAGGTCGGTGCTACATCGATGGCCTTGTACTGCACTATAATCTTCTATGTTCTGTGTTCTTTGTGGGATCTGGTTCTGCAGTGGCTGCTTTGTTGTATATTAGAAATACCGTGCTGTATACTGTCCAGCTATTCCGTGCTGGTGGGGGTGCAGGTAACCACAGTAGATTCCTCAGGTCATGTAATGGGGTATCTATCCATGTCGGAAACTACTGACATGCTGCTACTAACAAGAATCTGTACATGTACAATCTTGCGTAACATGATGACAATACAAACGGCGAAGCTTTTTATGTGGTATCTGTTCATGCTAAAAAAGACACTCATTTACTGAGGGTTCCCTGACATTACGTTTTGGTTAGTTGTTGAATTATGAAAGCCACCATTCTATGTCAGGTATTTGAAGCATACGGTTTGGATGGACAGAACTGAAACAAAGTTTGGGAATTGCCTTCTATCTATTTCTCAATTTTGCAGTCGAGATCCGCTGTGCCATCGTAACCCGTCACTTTCATTGTTCTCTCCTCAGTAATTCGATAGCAACTCACCCAACTCCACTGAAGTCTTGTTATCAATTGCATATGCGTAAACTAAACTGATTTGCTTTTGGGATGCGATAGATGCCAGTTGCAGCTGTTGCTGAGAACACACAGCAGATCAGTTCAAACCGAAATGGCATTGACAGACTAAAGCACTGGACGTGAGCTTTGAATACATTCTGTGAAGCAGTTTATTTTGTGACAAGTAAGGACACTTCTGCGATCACGATTGTTTTGGATGAAATGTCCAAATGCCTGAATACATTATGAACACTAATTTCTTCACATTAACTATACTGGTGTGAATTCAAGATTTCTTGATGACAGACATTATATTGTTATGAATTAAGGTTTCATTAATTTGAAGAACACATTGCATCAGTTGAAATGGAATGCCTAAACTATCTTTCTATTGTTGGACGATTATATCAAGTGATGCAGTGTAAGAAACAACATTTGTGCACTCATTATTCCTAAGCTGCTTCAATGATTATGAGGATACCATACAAGATTTCCAGCATTGTCAGTGGCAATTAACTACGTGGGTCGTGATAAGAAAGCAAGGAGGCTCCAAACTGATATGGACAGTCTGATGCCTGGGCAAGAAGAGATCAGATGGATTATTTTGTAGATTAATAACAAGTTTATCCTCTTTTTCATAACGGCCTTCAATGAGGAGTATCTCTGAAAAGCCAGGAGAATGGGAAATGTTCATGCTAAAAGGGAATTGTGAGTCTGACTATATTAGTTATTGAAATCTAACAAATGCAAGAAAGAGATGGAATGCTGAGAGGGTTGGTGTAAAGACAACAATCAATAAAACGAAGGAGTCGAGCATTGCCTTGTGGAAGTGAAGCTGATGGCATGCCCTTGTCTGCATCAATAGTGCGGAGATGAGGTTCGTCCACAGTGTCAAGGTTCTGGAAGTGATTCCGACCAACAACCTGTCTGGTCTATCCATGTCGTCTCAATGTTCAAGGGAACAAAAGAGCATCTCTACTTCCTCAGGAGGCTGAAGGAATTTTGACATGTCCACAACCACTCTTAAAAATTTTCACAGATGCACCATCGACAACCTTCTCTGTGCATGCATCATAGTGCGATTTGGTAACAGCTTCTCCCATTACCACAAGAAACTGCAAGAGTCATGAATACAGCCCCGTCCATAACATAACCCAGCCTTCCAGCATTGAAGACGTGTTGATTTTCCATTGTCTTGGGAAACCAACCAATTGAATCAAAAACCGCTTTCACTCCTGCTACGTTTTCTTCCAGCCTCTTCACTCAGAGAGAAGATATAAAAGTTTGTGCACATGAGCAAATAGATTCAAAAAAAGCTTCTTCCCTGCTCTATTAGATTCCTGAATGGAACTTTCAAATATTATATTTCATGTTGATCTCGCTCTGTTCCTCTTATCTGCAGATGTAAATTTTTATATTCGCTCTGTCCGAGGACCCTATATACTTTGTTTGGTATGATCTGCCTGCAGTGCACCTATGTATGTGTCAATAATAATTCCAATCAAATCAAATTTGTTAGAAAGCAATGAACAGCAACTATTTTAAGGAGTTCAAACGAAGTAAATTTGAATGCGAATGCACGTATTGCTTCATATTTGTAGTATTGCTAAGATTGCACCGAGACATAGTGCAAAATCTGTTAACTTCACTTAAATTAGGCTGCAACTTCCTTTCAAATGAATTGTGATGGACATCCAGATGACAAATTTGTGAGATTGACGGACCAACCTATGAAACAACTTTGAAGAAATAGCACTAATAGTTTGAGCTAATCAAATAATCAGAGATTGACCGAGCATGTACATGACAGTGTACAGTTGGTGTTTGATGTTAATGACATTAGTGGCAATGTGGATGTATGGAAAAATTACTCGAGGTAGGCGATCCAATACTGTCGAGAATGGTGAATCAGTATCAAGGGGTGGGGCAGACTGCTCCATGCTTCCATATTCCTGTCATCTCAACAGCAGAAAGCTACAGAATCGAAGATAATTAAAACAAAAAGGAGAGTAGCAAATCAACGAGAGAATGAATAAAATGATGGAAATGTTAAGGCATTCCTAAGTATGTTTTCATTGAGCTATGTCGGGTAAGAAGGTGAATAATGAAAGCATTGGGGAGAACAGGACTGGCCATTGTAACTGTTTCTGAGAGAATTCTTTGTCTTCACTAAGGAGGGGATTAATGCAAAGAGTGTAATTGAAAAAAAGATTCCAGTCAAATTTTAGATTAAATATTTATGAGAATGAAAGTATTGTAGAGTGAAAACACCTGGAAAGTGCATATATATTTCGTGGTAAAAGGAACCCAGTGAGGAAATAATAGATGCTCAAAGGATCATTTGCCAATTCTCACGAAATGTATGTGATGTAGCAGATAATTATAATTGTAAGTCTACAACTATTCCAGCCTCGAAAATGTCTTGATAGTCGACCAGAAAGTTAAAGGCCAGTCAGTCTGTACTCCATGGAGGACTCGTTACGATAACCAATTATAAAAGGTCAGGTGGAATGGTACTAAGAAAGAGATGGACTAATCTTGGGAAGTCAGAATGAATTTGTGAAGTGAACATCGTGTGTTATCAAGTTCAGCGATTTTTTTTGGTGCAATGGCATCAAAGAGACTCTTAGGGACAGTATTTCGGTAATGTCCAAATGGATATAGTGAGGCATTTGCCGAGGTCCAACGTAGAAGACTTGTCAGAAAAATAAAGCCCATGAAATACAAGAGAGTGCCAAGTTGGATTAAAAAATTGCGTCACCGACAGGAAGCAATGTTTAACACTGCAGAATGTGTTCCTTTGTTTTTGACCATCTCCAGTGTTGTATGACACGACTTAGTGTTTTATCGTTCGGCATTTGAGGTGAACATTCATGATTTATATTTTAATGTGAAAGTTTTGATTTGGATTTCGTTGATGATACAGAGGCAGTGGCATCGATTATATTAATGATAATGGCCGTCAAATGCAGCTTTATATTACTGGTTCAGTTCTGCCAGTGAAATATGATAATTTGAATTCAGTCTGTAAGTGGGAATATATGAAGTGAAGAGGATGTCAGAAACTTTGCAGCATACGTCCACCGGTCCATGATTGCTGAAGAACAGGTGACGAAATATGTTAAAAAAAGGCATGTGTGAACCAATGAGATGTTTTCCTGCTTTTGATGAAATGTTGAACACTAAATGTATTCAATGCGGCAGTTTTGTGTTGAGTCCAGGTCACCACGTTCGTGGGAAGGCAAAATTGTTCAGGATAGGGGACAAGTTGTACAAGAATGCTGTGAGAAATTTTAAATGGATGTACCATAGTTGTTTTCCTCCTAAGACAGGCGGCAGAGTTCTAACTAAATTGAACAGTACAAAATAATGAGGGTTTTATGTAGTATGGGCAGCGAAGTCATGTTATTATTGCAGGGAAGCCATAGGGAAATACATTAGTGTATTATACACAAGTAAAGTTTTTTTTTTCAGTCACATTCTGTAATTAGAACAAAATAACTGATCGTCGTTTAAACAGAGGGTACCTCTAAGGACGACATGGGAAGTAAGGGAGAGAAAAGCATTTCCACCCGATACTGGGGGCTGTCTGTGATTTGCTTCCTGGTTTGATGGTTGAGACAGAAATCCTCAAGTTATTTGGAAGCAGTTTGGATGTGAAGCTGGGGCGTTGTGTCCTTCAGTAATGTTGTATGGTTCTATAGTTCTGCAAAGTTTCATTCATAACGTGATCGCTAACTTGATCTCTTCAAATCTGCCAATGGAACTTTATTTGTGGGAGCTATTTTGAACTTAGAATGATTCATTTTGGATCAAGTTATCAGTCACTTGGAGAAACGTGCATTAATTACAGAAATGAAGCCATGATTCAAAACAGGAAAAAAAAAGGAGTTCAAATAATTGATTGGTATTTTGACGAGGTCACGAAGTGTTATATTTTGAAATGCTGACATGAAATTGCAGAGGAAGAGAATCAATACTTTTCGACAATTGTAAAGTCACAGAATGCAAAGACAATTGTAAAAGATGACAGGAAGTAATATAATTGCCAAATGAGGTGGAGTATCTATGTGCTTCCGAATTGAGAAAACATTTATAGTGATCTGTACTGAATAGACCACTGGTTAAATCTTTCTATGAGAACTGGCGTTCTCTTCCACGTCCCCAGTTGTTGCCTATTTCACATAATCTTTAATACCTAATTAGCATTTGATTCCACTTTATGCCTGTGAAAGTTCTGCACCGAGTGATGTCAAGTGTAATTATTTTGGATGGATTTTGTTTAATTGTTGTTGGTATCAAGAGGCAAGATATTAGTTGGTGGTCACCAGATGCTGTTGTCATCCTCACTTTTTTCTCCAAACGTGAAAAGCACAATTGTATGGGATATTAATACATTTTAAGATCCAAAGATGCACAGATTCATAACAGCACAGAAAAGACCCTTTGCTCCATCGTGTCTCCTCCAACATGCACTAAACGTGCACTAATTGCAATTTCCTGCACTTGTCCCACATCCTTGAATATTGTGATAGTTGAAGTACTTTTCCATTTCTTCAAAGTTTGCAAGGTTTCCAGTCAAGGTGAAAAGTTGCTGGCAGTTCGCAACAAGGGAAACGTGCAGACCTTCTACAGGAATATCAGGAATGCAAGAATGAGTGGATTAAGATTAGGCCAATCAAAGATGGTTTTGGAAAGTTGTGTGTGGAAACTGAGTACATAACTGAAGCGCTTAATGAATACTTTTCGTCAGTCTTCATTATGGAAAAGGGAAATGTTTGTGAGAATGCAGAGATGCAGACTACAAGAATTGATGGGATTATGCTAGACAAAGTGGAGGTTTTAGGAATTTTGGAAGATCTGAAAATAGTTAAGACCCCATGGCTAGGTGGGGTTTATCCTCGAATTCTCGGGTAAGCCAGTGAACAGGTTGCAGACCCTTTTGCTTTGATCATTATGTCACCATTCCTGACAAGAGTAGTGCCAGAAAACTGGATGATAACAGATATTGTTCCTTTGTTTTAGAAGGAGAGTCGGGACAACCCTGATAGTTATAGGCCCGTGAGCTTTACAGTGGGTTATAAGAGATACGATATATGATCATCTGGAAAGGAATGATTTGATTATGGATAGTCCACATGGTTTTGCGAACTGTGGGTCGTGTCTCACTAACCTTATTGAGTTCTTCGAGAAGGTGACAAAGCAGGTGGATGAAGGTCAAGAGGTTGCTGTGACGTATTTGGACTTGAGTAAGGCGTTTGATAGGATTCCACGTGGTAGTCTCTTGTACAAAATATGGAGTTTCGGGATTGAAGGTGATTTAACAGTTTGGATCAGAAATCGGCTAGCTTAAAGAACATAGAGGATGGTGTTCGATGGGAAAAGTTCATCCTGGTTCTTGGTTATCAGTGGCATGCAGCAAGGGTCTGGTCTGGGGGCACTGCTGTTTGTCATTTTGATAAATAATCTAGATGTGAGCGTTAAAGGATGAGTTCGTAAATTTGCAGATGACACTACGGTAGGCAGAGTTGTGGTTAGTGCCAAAGAATGGTGTGGGCTACAGAGGGACCCAGTTTCAGAGCTGGGCTGAGACGTGGGAAATGGAGATTAATGTGGAAAAAGTGTGAGGTGGTTTACTTCAAAGAAGTAATGGGTGAGCAAAGTCCTGGGCTTGAGGTAAAATGTTTGGCAGGGTAGATGAACAGAGAGATCTCGGTTTCCAGGTGCATTAATCCCTGAAAAGTACCACCCAGTTTGATAGGGTTGTTAAGAGGCATATGGTGTATTCGCGTTTATCGGTAGGGGGATTGAGTTTCATAGCCAAAAGATCATGCTTCAGCTGTCCAAGATACTGGTAAGGCCACACCTGGAATATTGCATGCAGTTCTGGTCACTGCACTATCAGAAGGATGTTGAAGCTTTGGAAAGGGTTCAACGGACATTTTCCAGGATGTTGCCTGGTATGGAAAGAAGGTCTTTTGAAGAAAGGCTGAGGGAATTGAGGCTGTTTCCGTGGGAGAGAAGAAAGTTGAGAGGTGACTGAATCAAAATGGATCAGATCATAACATGGTTTGATAGGGTGGGCAGTGAGAGCCTTTTTCCTCGGATGGCGATGGCTAACATGAGGGGACTGAGCTTAAACAGAGGGCTGTTAGATTTAGAACAGATATTCGGGGTAGTTTCTTCACTCAGAGATGACTAGGGGCGTGAAATACTCTGCCTGCAGTAGTAGACTCGCTGAAGTTAAGAGCATTTAAATGGACATTGGGAATACGTATAGATAATACTGTAATAGTGTAGGTTAGAAGGGCATCAGTTTATTTTCACAGGTCGGTAAAGCATTGAGGCCCGAAGGGTTTGAACTGCTCTGTAACGTTCTGTGTTCGATGTTCTATGTTACTTCGCCAATCTGTGCATTCCAAATTCTATCGACGTGTTGAATGACACTCTGAACCTCATGCCCCTGTCGTGATTGACTCCTCAACGAAAGTGGGGGCAGGTGTTCTCTATTAAAACTTTCCATACCTCTCGTAATCGTATACACGTAAATCATTACCCCTTCTGTCTACTCTGTTTTGAAGAAAATGATCCAAACACTATCTAGGGTCATAAGATAGCTCAATTTCTCCGTGCCGGGCAACATCCTGGTGAACCTTCCCTCTCTCCCCTCTGATCCTATCTCATCCTTCCTGCCATGACAAGACCAGAACTGGACATCGTACTTCAAACCTGGCCTTACTAATGTTTTGTACAAGTCCAAAATTACTTTTTAATGCGCTATGGCACGACAGATGAAAACAAGTGTGCCCTAACACTACTTCATCTTGTTTCTTCTTCCAAAGCATATTATCTTGCACTTATTAGGGTTGATTATCGTCTGTCTTAGGTCTCCAATCACCCAATAGGATTTTGACTATTTACCACTCTTCCAAATGTGGTATCTTCTGCAAGTTTGCTTCATGTTCCTCCTTCCCCCACATTCTTATCTGAATTTTTGTGTATCTAACGAACAATAAGTTTTCTTAAACTGCTGCGAGTGGTGTATCATTTCACACAAGGCTCCAGTGATCCAAACAGCCTTCTGTCATTGTCTTTGGGTTCGTTTATAGAGCTCGCTTCTGATCTGGTGTGAAAGCTTTCGCTCAGGTCCATGTGCTTTAACTGTCTCAAATAATGTACAGTAAGAGGTCTTCCAAAAGCTTTTATGCAATCCATATATAAACTACATCAACTGATCTCCTGTTGTCCACACATTTTATTGTATTTTCAAAAATTTCCAACAAATTTGCTATTCATGACATCCCTCTGGGAAAGCCATGTTTATTATTCTCTGCCCTCTATTGCCTGGTCTCACAACTAAATACTCTACTCTGTCATGGAAGTCCCATGGTAGATCATTAATTCCTTTACTGAAGTTTACTCAGTCTGACAACGAATGTATCAAATATCACACAATTGCCAGTGCCTTGATATTACAGAAAATTTACTGGGATTTCTTTTGTCGACGTGACTAATTTTTCAAAAAACATTATCCACTAATTGTAGGTATCCCTGAAATAAAAGAGGACCCGGTAGACTATGACATCGAAGAAAACGAACAAGAAAATTTCAATGGAGATGCCAACAGTTCATTATCCATTATGACGTTTGTCGTCCTGTTTATTCTTAGTACGCTGTACAGCACATTTGTAACTGTGCTTAAGGTAAGAACACATTTTTCATAGCTGAGTTACATTTGGCTTTCATAGATGAAGTCAAGCTAATCTGCACATAATAATGCAGAGGTATTTCTAAAAAAAATCATTTATCCTCTTCAAATTGATCTCAAGTGATTAACTGCCGTCTTGAATAAACGTCCTCATGGGATGATTGCACAGAGGAATGCAAACACACATTTTTTTTTAAAAATGCGGGATTTAGGAACCAAAATATGTAAGTCATTGAAATAATGCTTCACTTGTAGTGTCAGCTCATAAAAGGATAGAAAACTTTTTTTTCAAAAAATGGAGTTCATACTTTGTTGTAATAAGCTAGACACGGTGAAATATATTGAGACTCGAGAGTATAAAGGTAAAAAAAGGATGGAAAAAGTTCAGCACAAATTGTTTCAAATAGTTCTTCATCTCCATGAAGGAATGACGAAAATATTAGTTAATGAATCAGATTAACTAGTGACAGATCAAAGTGAATTTATAGAAAAAGCATCGGCATGAGAGGCGACTTTATTTGTAACATGCAGGATTCTTCCAGATCTTTACAGAATAGGTGCAGAAATAGTTTTTAAAAATATACTATAAAACCAGATTCTAGTCCACCAGTTGCATTTGGAAGCACGGGTTTTCAGAGCGCTGATCCTGTGAAGTGTGATTTTTAACTTTATCCACCCCAGTCCAATACCAAATCCTCGACATCATGCAGAAAGATTGTTTGACTTGGTGGTGGATTAATACAGGCACAGAAGACACAAACAGAATTTCTACGGAGTTGTGCTGATCTAACTATTCTAATCCCACGTTCCAGCATTTGAGTTGTATGTTAAAATTCTTGAAGTGTTCATCCACGTCAACATTTAAATATTATAACGTATTTTCTCACATCTACTACCCTCCGAGGCATTGCCCTGCAGATGCCCACTACCGTCTGGCTGAACAAATACTTCATAAAATTCATTCTAATACACCTACCCTTCAGTTTCAATTTGTTCCTTCCTAACTGAATGAAACAACAGTCTCCCATCTACCCTGTCCATGCCGCTTGTAGTCATATACATCTCAATCACGTTCCCCTATCTATTTCCTCTGTTGTAAAGAAAACAACCTGGATGAACAAAGTATCTGTTAATCGTTAGAGCTTAATCTTCTACAAACTCCCTCCACTTAAAAAAATTCCTTGGTGTCGTGTTGTAAACACAACTACACACAGTAATCCAGCTGTGGAAAAACCGAACTTTTACAAAACTCCAACATCACCGTCCTGATCTCACGTCTCTGAAATACGTACTGATAAAGGCAAGGGTACAGAATGTCTTCTTAAAAAAAGGCACTCGGCATCCACACAATTTTGAGTGGGCGACCTCAACATCTCCAGCATCTTTTATCAGAGGAAATGGTTCATCACATCACTCCCTGTTATGTTAGCACTAATTAATACGGTTACCAAGCATACTCTGTGACCATCATCATCAATATCACCATTAGATCATGATGATTGAGTTACCACTTCAATACATAGTTTTGATGGATCTCAAGAGTTATCCTGCTTCACTGCATTTCGCTCAGAACTAATTTCAGCCACCTTGTGTAATTCACCTTAATAGAAATTCACCATGATCACTGCAGACACGACATCGTTTGATTGACTCTGCATTATGCAGAATCTGCCACCAATATATCCTTCTTGCCATATGTCCTCTGCAGCCAAATGCAAAGTTAAAAATTCGGTGTGACTACAACAGGATGCCCCACTCATTGTTTCCCACACATATCCTTGAATTAGGAATCTGTAATCTATTAATGAAAAACAAACAAATACAAAAGCTCTGAAGAAAGTTCACTGCACCTGCAGCATTAAATCTGGTTTCACTGTACAGATGCTGCCGGAGGTTTTCCATCAATTTCAACATTTGTTTTTGATTTCCAGTATCCACAGATCTTTAGCTTTTTGATTAATGATAATGCTTTGTCTGAGAGAAAAAAATCCTGCATGACAATTGGTTGCCTTGCAAACAGGTGAAAGCCGCATTTCACGGGGCAACCGATTGAAATAGAGAAGAAGATTCATAGATTTTGTTTTGAGATTTTCAAGGAGTAGTCAACGGCCATATTATAATTTTATGTTTTAATCTCTTGTGCTTAAATAACACCCTACAGACGTAGGGTGCCGTCAGTTCATTCTTCCAGCTTTGCTAGAGCATTGAATACTGTTTCTCCTGGAATTTCCCACTCTAACTTTAGAAACTTGATTCTCAGCAGATTGCCGATATATGCTGCAGAGTGCACTTTTACATTTTGTACTTAAATGGCATCGGAAACACGTAATTGTCCCAGCGTTACTGCACCAGCGATCACTTTGTCAGCTGCAAACTCAGTTTTCAGTGAGGCTGTTCCAAGTTGCAAGCAGAATGATGGAGTCGAGAGAAAATTAATTCAATTAATTTATTAACAGGAACTCAGAATTTGTTGATGTTTTGTAATGAAATTTGAACTGTCTTCGCCAACTGAAAACAACCTTACATTTGCCCAAAAGAGAGAAAATGCTGGAAAATCTCAGCAAATTTGGCAGCATCTGGAAGGAGAGAAAAGAGCTGACGTTTCGGGTCTAAAAGATCCTTTGTCAAAGCTAAAGAAAGGGAGAAATAAGGAGGTATTTATACTAGGATGAGAGAAGGTGCCATTTATACATGGCTCCAGAAGCAAAGGTAGCAGTAAAGAGGTGATAATGACAGTACAGAGAGAGGTTATAGGTTTATTAGAAGCTGAAGCTGAAGGTTGGGGGAAGGGGGCGAGATGGAGGGCGGGAATTGGTGAAGCAGAGGCAAAATGGGAAACGAGGGGAAGGGTAGCAAAGGGGGAACAGGAGAGGTAAAAGGTGATGAAAGAGTGGGGAGCGAGAGAAAGACAGACAATTAAAAAATAAGAGGCACAGAACAGTGAAAAAAATAGAAAATCAAGATAAATGAAACAAATGAAATGAAATTAAGGAGCAAAATGAAAACAGAGGGGTCGAGATGGTGTAATCATCTGATGTTGAATTCAGTGTTGAGACCGGCAGGCTGTAATGTGCCTAGTCGGAAGATGAGCTGTTGTTCCTTCAGTTTGCATTGTGCTTCACTGGAACATTGCAGCAGGCCAAGGAAAGACATGTGGGTATGGGAGCAAGATTATGTGTTAAAGTGGCAAGCCACGGGAAGATCCGGGAACTGATTGCGTACAGATATGGCTCCATAAGCAAAGGTAGCAATAAAGAGGTGATAATGACTGTGTAAATACCTCTCTATTTCTCCCTTTTTTTTAGCTTCGAGAAAGGGTCAGTTCGGCTCGAAACGTCAGCTCTTTTCTCTCCTTACAGATGCTGCCAGACTTGTTGGGAATGTGTAGTATTTTCTCTTTTTTGGTTTCAGATTTCAGCATCCGCAGTAATTTGCTGTTTTCTTACATTTTCCCACGCGAGCCGTGATCTAACTTTATTTCGTTTGATTTGGTAAATTGCCAGAGAATTTCTCTGCGCAACATTTGCTATGCTACTGAACTTAATCTCCTCTACTAAACATGAATCTATGCTTCATTTATTTTTCTTCCAAGTCCAAGTTTCTCTTTGTACATTGCATACTGAAGAAACGTCTAACCAGAGTTGAGGTTACCTGGTCATGGAGTTTTTTCAACCCTTTCCAGATCACAACACATACCACTCGAATTCATAATGATAGTCTGCGATTTGTCTTTTGTGTATGCTTCAGAATGTTAAACGTTTTTATAGATTTTCTTCTCGTAATTATTGGACTTTTGCTCTCTGCAGGTGAACTGACCGTCACTGCTGAAAACAATTACTTCTGATTTCATTGAAAGCTTGTGTGTGAAGCTCCATCGGTTGCTGATTAGAAATGGCATTGAATTGATTTTTGCTCTCAATCATATCGGCCCTTCCACGGTATCACTTCAACGTGTATTCTTATGTGATCTCAACTCAGGAATGAGAACTATTTGCATATTTTTGTCATTAACGTTTGCCTTCACGCTTTCTTTTTCAAGTGTTGGTGTTAAAGAAATTTCATGAAACTGCTACAAGCTAAGGAAATCACTCTTCGCCATTTAAATAAGCTGAAGACGAATCTTTCAAAATTGCCAATTGTTGGCAATATTTTGAAAAAACTTGAAGTGTATCCTATGCTACTCCCTTGCTAGACTTGTGTTCAATACATCTTTGAGAAAGGTAACCAGAGAAACCTACCAAACAGGCATGCAATCAAGTATAGAATTCTTACCCAAGAGCATTAGATAGATAAAAGCCTATTAATTTGACAGAATGTCAAGTCATTACTATAGAAGACATAGGAAATGCATTTTCCAAGACTTGAAAACAAATCTACAAGCATGAATATTTTTCTCCTCACTGTTGTTATTGATTATCTGACATTTCCTCTGTTCAGCATTTTTACTTGTGATAAGTGATAAGGCTATCAATGCTGAGTTTGAGCAATTGCTTCGTTTGCTAGAACCAGCAGAGGGACCGATTGAGACTATCTTCAGGATATTTCGAGATACAGAGCCCTGTGAACACTTAATACAAATTCCTGAGTGTAGCATACAATTTGATTCCACCTTGAAAAAGTCGCAGGATTTCACATTCTCGTAGAAATTCAATGGACGTTGTACCCTGCCATTACTATCCGTAAAACCACATATGTGGAAATGTGTTCAAGTATAATTGCTTATTTCAAACAATGGTTACGAATTCCCAGAAACATTGTTGTTATGAGACAATAGGTGCACTAAAGCAAGTTCATGAAGTGTTATTTTCAAACAGGGTTCAAATGACTCATTGTCTCTCTCTACTAACAAAAACAAAAGAAGTCTAATTGGCACCAGATACTGTGTAACATCACAGTTAATAATTAAATGACCTATTTCTGTGCTGTTTATTTTGCTGCAAACTTTCCAAGTTGCAATGGAAGTGATTAAATGTAAGAGAATACATTTAGTTTGAGTGGATCAGAGATTCATTCTTGAAATTAATGAGCCATTCACACCCTTGTAAGCTCTTCTGCTTGCTCAGTACCTTCATCCTATTCCCACATGTGTTTTCAAGCCTTTGAGTTAATTTTATTGACAAGACTGCAATTCTTATGATTTTCAAAATAAATGAAGTGTCACAAACAGATGAAACTTGCACTCATTTGTGCAAACTGTAGAAATGTAATGTTGCCTACAATTTACATCAGTGTTGTAATATAATTTAGTTATTGACTTCCTATTCTGTCCAGGCAGTGGCGTGAAATGTACTTGCTATTATCTACTCCATATTGCCAATCATTTATATGTTGTAGAAATTCTGACCTTCAATCTAACATGATTTCAAAATGTAATGTTATTCAGTTCGTTCCACAGATTACGTCAGTATTCACATATTTTGCCTCATAAATGATTTTCCGTTTGCAAATAAAATCAGTTTTTAATTAAGCAACCGATGTACAGAGCTTTATTCATTTACTTTCAAAGTTTGCTGGCCGTAACAATCGTCAGATTGAATTGAAACTCAGTCCTGTCAAGTTTGAAGCATTGACACGATCAAACCTTATTGCCCAAGCACAAACTCTCCTTGCGAGATCATACTTTTTTATCTGCTACAATCTCTGTTACATCGGGGACAGCAAAAGCATGTGAGGATGTTAACTGAATTGAAGGGGTATTGGCTGGCACTGTTTGATCCCATGCAATGTATATCCTTGTATTTATGCAGAGTAGAGCGACAAGTTTTGATAATTATCATGCAACAAAGATGAGGGATAAAACGTCACTGAATTACTGCCACAGATATTAGTCATCAACGGAATCTAGTCTTCAGTTCAAAATTCTTCCTGAAAGATGTAAGAATTACATCTATCTGTAATGAATCAGAAACGCTATTCAGTAATGAATGAATCAATTATTGAAGACTAATCAGCAGATCTTGATACCTTGGCCCTGGAAATTACTACCCAAGATCCATAAACCTGACTACCCTGGCTGCCCAATCATCTCAGTTTCCTCCTGTCCAACTGAACTCATCTCCACATACTTGCTTACTGTCCTGTTCCTCCGGTCCAGGAACTCCCCACATATATTCAGAGACCATCCACGCCTTCCAACCCCTCCAATACGTTCACTTCCCTAGTCCCTGAAGCCTCATTTACACCATGCTCGTCCATACGGACAATAGAACTCCATCTGCCATGACGAAGGCCTCCAAGCCATCCGTTTCTTCCTCGACAGCTACCTCCACGAGTGGCCTTCCACGAACATTCTCATTCATTTGGATGAACTGACCCTCACCGTGAATAATTTCTTCTTTGAATCCTCCCACTTTCTCCAGACAAATGGATAGTCATGGGCACCCGCATGGGCCACAGCAATGCATGTCTCTTTGTCGGTTATGTTCTACAGTTTCACTGCTTCCATTTTCCACCTTTTCCTCCCCTACATTAATGAGTGTATTAGCACCACCTCGAGCTCTCACGACGAGGTTGAACAGTTTGTCAACTCCACAGACACATTTCGCCCTGGCCTGAATTTCACCTGGATCATCTCAGACGCCTCCCCCCCTCCAATTGCAGGACTTCTGCATCTCCATTAACGGTGACTGACTCAACATTGACATCACCTACAAACCTATCGACTCCCACTGCTCCCTGGTCTAAACCACCTCCCACTTTGCCTGCTGTAAAATCCTGAACACTTATTCCCACTTGCTCCGCCTCTGCTGCATCTGCTTCCACGGGAACCAGTTCCACCAGAGAACAAACCAGATCGCCTTCGTTTTTGAAGACAACAACTTTCCCTTCCATGTGAGTGAAGATTCCCTCCAACCCATCTCATCCATTTCTCGGACCTCTCGACTACCCCACCCTTCCAACTGCAACAAAGACAGATATCCCACGGTCTTGACGATCAGGTCCACCAACCTCTGTATACATCTCATCATTCTCCTGCATTTCCATCACGAACAAATGAACCCCACCAACAGAGATAAATGTCCTCCCCACCCCATCCACTTTCCAGAAAGACCGTTCCCTCTGCAACTCCCTTGTAAATTCCACGCCACCTCCAAAACACCTTCCTCTCCCAGCACCTTCCCGTGCCAACACAGGAATTGCAAAACTCGCACCTACACTTAGCCCTTCCCCTCCGTCCAACGCTCCAAAGGAGCCTTCCACATTCATCAGAGATTTACCTGCATTTCTACACATGTCGTTTACTCTGTCTGTTGCTCCCGATTTTGTCGCCTCGACATTGGAAAGATAGGAGGCCTACTTGCAGAGCACTTCAGATAACATCTCCTGGACACCGAAAGCAATCAACACCACTGCCCCACAGCCAAATACATCGACTCCCACTCCCACTCCACCAAGGACATTCAGGTCCTGCACCTCGTCCATCGCCACTCTTAAGCACCCGACGCATGGAGGAAGAATGCCTCATCTTCTGTCTTGGGACCCTACAACCACACGGCATCAATGTGGATTTTACCAGTTTCCTCATTTCCCCTCCCCCACCTTATCCCTGTTGCAAACTTCCAAATCAGCAGTACGCTCATAACTGGTCTGATCTGTCTGCCTCCTCTCTGACCTATCACCATTACCCCCATGTTCGTCTATCTATCACACTCTCGCCTACAGTTCGCCTAGCCCACCTCCCTCCCATCTATCCCTCCACCCCATCGGCTCACAGCCCAAATACTGTTGAAGAGCGTTTGCCCGAAACCTTGACCCTCCTGCTTCTCAGCTGCTGCCTGACCTACAATAATTTTCCAACACAACACGTTCGGCTGAATATTGCGTAACATGTTTAATGAATTATTTTACATTGTATGAGCGCAATTGTGTTTATCAATGGGAGAACGCAGAGATTTTATATTCTGCAGTGGGTAATTTCTGCCTTCCGAAAGCTGACGATTCTGATCAATAAATTTGTCCTGACTGAGATAGCAATGCTCCCGAGACGATATTTAAAAGTGTTTTTACAATGTCTTGTGAACAATCGTATGAAAGTTCACCCCACAGTGTTACTGCAATTAGCCACATTGTCAGTCTTCAGTAGCCTTAGACAAACAGTGAATTTTCGGTGGTATATCCTGCCATGATAAGAAAGCTGAGAGTCCAAAGATTTCTTGACATCATTAAGTAGTTCATTATTAATGAAATTTCTTTCCTGTCTTGAGCCTAGTTAGCTGTTTCCAACATAATAACGTTTGCAACAATATCTTCATTTCAGGTATTTCCTGAGCATTATAAATGGTTCAACAGCTCTTGTATAGAGACTTTAAGAGATTCAAGTGGTATCAGCCTACTAAATCAAATTTGTGTCAGTGATTTTCGATAGTTATTGGAATAGATCGAAGTGATCGTCCACTATATTTCATGGAAACAAAATCGTCAACATTACACATGAATTGGCTTCACTGCCAATCATATCTTAGCGGAAAATGGGTATAAGTGACATCACATTGGGCTTCAGAGAAGTGATGTTAAAACCCTACCAATAATACACGCACAAAACAACCGAATGGGTAACATTAATTTCAATGGCCTGAAAACGATGCAAATAAATTCCAGAAACAATGACGTTGAATCTTCAATACTATGTCCCTGATAGTTGTGATGGTCAGAGTATGAGAATCTTTGCCCAGTTTCACCAAACTGCATTTCATTAATTATAGATGAAAAACAAAAACCTGTCAGCACATTTGCCATGTACTATTTCTTCCCCCACTTAGCACAGTCAAACTGGCGATTTCAATTGAGTAATACAAAAGCGAATCTCAATTGAAATCGTTCAGTTTTTTCTCTTTGGAGATGAATCAAAGCCACGACCTTTCCTTACTTGAAAACTAAGCCGCATTTAATGGAATTTCGACAGAAAGTTACACTGTGCAACATGATCAGAAACCAGTTTATACTTTGTTGTCGTCGTGCACTTCTGGAAAGGAGAATGGGTTTATGTCACTGCATTTCACTCCACCTAGAGACTAACGTTAGCTATTAGGTAAAAGCAATGACCGCAGATGCTGGACACCAGATTTTGGATTAGTGGTGTTGGAAGAGCACAGCAGTTCAGGGAGCATCCGAAGAGCAGCAAAATCTCCTCGGATGTTGCCTGAACTGCTGTGGACTTCCAGCACCACTAATCCAAAATAACGCTAGCTGTTGCACGTCTGAGGAACAGGAGGAGACATATCAGATTGCATCGACAGTAATTGTGTTCATTTAGATCGCAAATAATGCCTGGCAGAAAAGTTTATAAACCTTGACACCGTTGTTAACACATATCCATCTATCTCATTGGGAAAGCTTAACTTGCCAGTAACCATCAACTTTCGAGAATTAATTGCACAGTGTATGTCATAATTGTTTCCTATTTCACTCCAGAATGGCCTATGTATAATTAAAACTACCGCTAGATTACTCTTGTCCTATCCAACAAGAAGATCGGTTAGTTAATTATGCCGACACAATAAATATATTTTATGTGGTGTCTGATCCCAACAGACATGCATTGCTCATGTATAGATGTGAAAGGTGTGCTGATTGATTGGCAATTCATCCGTGACTGGCCGATACATTGCCATTCAGAAAACAATGCACAGCTGAACTCTTGTCGTGTTCCTGTGTAATCACCAAAGACTTTACTATAATGGAAAAATCAATTGGAAATGCTTACTATATTTGTTATTCTGTTAAGTTTGCTATTGTTCTGCTATAAAGCAATTCCGTCTTTATTTTGTTGCACTTCAACGACAGTGAATGAATAAAGCTTGTGTTGTATTTTAATTTCGAAAGGTCTACCTACCGAATTGCTTCTGGAATGCAACGCGTTATATTTACCTTTAAAATAATAAAATAGTTAGTGCTGAGACTAGACAAACACCAAACTGCACTAATCCCTTTGAACTTCATTTTTTGCACAGCCTTCTGTGCCCTGAAATGATAATTACTCATCAAGATCCTTCTTAAATGTTATGAGATGCCTCCACCACCCTCTCAGGAAAATATTATATACTCCTACACCTTCTGGGTAGAAGAAATTTCAAGCCGCTTACTCGTCATTTTGCACTAATGCCATATGGTGTTAAGTACGCAAACCATAGAGAAAATAAAATCTCACAATTTCATATGTTGGGGCGGCACGGTGCTCAGTGGTTAGCATTTCTGCCTCACAGCGCCATCAAATTGCTCTCCCGCAGACAAGCCCTGCGTGTCCAGTCTCTCCTCATGACTTTCATGCCAACTAACATCCTGGCGAATCTCGTCTACCTCCTGTCAACTGTTTTGAGATCCCTTTTGCAGTTTGACAACCAGAACTGAATACAATATTCTATTTCTGATCTAAGTAATTTCTCTTCTAAAGTTGTAACAAGACTTATTTTCTCCTGTTGTTCTATGCCTTGGTCTTTGATGGCAAGCGTCCCATATGCCTTGTTTACCACTGTAAATGTCCGTGCAACTTCAGTGATCTACAGACGTATATACCAAGCTCCCTGTGTTCCTCAGTGTTACCTCGGGTTGCATGATTCCTGATATATGTCTTTCCATTTGCAATCTCCAAAAATGCATCACGCCCCATTACACAGAATTAAATTTCATCTGTCTCGGCTCTACCCGATTTCCCAGATTATTAATATTAGACTCTGCTCCGAGACAGTTCTGCTCACCATCAACAATTGTCGAGTTATCCAAAAACATGCTAATTATTGCTTCAATGTTCACATTCAATCAGAAACGCATATCGAACAGTAAAGATCCCAGCATGGATATAGGATCCTCAAACAGACTGTCGTAAATAAAAAAGTCATTGACAACGCTCAAGGCCGGTCAATGAGCACTGCAGCCCGCAGAGTCATCACAAACAGGTCCATTCCCAACTGAAAGTGCTCCTTGAGACAACTGAACAGTTTTTTCTCCCCCACAAGCAATCCTCCTCTGCATTGTTTTATCTGCTTAGTTTCAGAGTTGATATTACACAGACCTCTGGATCAGACAGGGCTGATCTCAGGCCTCAACAGCCCAGAGATAGGGACACCATCACTGTAACGAAAAATGTGCTGCTGGAAAAGTGCAGCAGGTCAGGAAGCATCCAAGGAACAGGAGAATCGACGTTTCGGGCATAGGCCTGAAAAAGTTTTGGAAATAACCCCAGAATTCCTGAAGAAGGGCTTATGCCCTAAACGTCGATTCTCCTGCTCTTTGGATGCTGCCTGACCTGCAGCGCTTTTCCAGCACCACATTTTTCGGCTCTTATCTCCAACATTTGCAGACCTCACTTTCTCCCACTATCACTGTCCTGCAAGGGCTCTAAACATCTTTTTTCTATGTTTTCGAATCAACCTGTTCAGTTATGCTATTGCACACATCCAAAAGAATTATTTTTTGCACCCGTGCCTTCTGGTTCAGAGGTACCTATTTGAATACGTTCATTTAAATCTACAGTGATATGATCAAACACCAGCAGGTGGAATTTGAAACGAGGAATTGATCGATTTGAAACCACAGCTTTTGTGCCGCAGGATACTTCACACATTCATTTCAACTTATTCTGTCAAGCTATTCAAAGATGCTAATCTGCTCCTCTGGAGCAGGTGGGACTTTAACTAGGATCTACTGGTTTCGAGATACCTCTTCACATTGTTGTAGGAATTTCCTCATTAAACTGTTCACAGATATTATGACATGCCCCTTGAGCAAATTGGACTTGGCCTCTGAGCCTCCTGATTCAAAGGCATGAACACTGACACTTCACAACAAGAGCCCTCATTCTTCACAATTTTTTTGACAATGGTGGGGCGGGGTTGGAGGGGGTCCTGAATATTCAAGAGGAGGCCTGTAAGCTCTTTTGCATTGAATATATTTCTTCCAAATTAAAAGAAGTGGTGAGCTGGTGTGCGTATGCAATCCTGTACTAGCTGAAAAAAACATTCTATTCACGAGCACTTCCCGCTGCCACGTTGCAATATATACCACACATAGACATTTGGACGGAATGTACTGTCAGCTCTAAGAAAGTGTGCTTGTTTAATACAGAAAGGGCATGAGGGAGAAAGCGACAGACTGAGAGATAGAGCGAGAGGAGATTGATTGTGGATGGGTACTGAGAGGGTGGGAGAAAACTCGAGGTCTGGTTTAAAGTATGGCAGGCAATGAGAAAAATGTGGAGAGATGCAGAGAGCAACAGTGAAAACTGGAGGTCGAAAGGAAAAATGTGGCTGTTGTGCAAAAGAGCCAGTGTGAGCGAGAAGGAGAGAGAGAGAGTTAGTGAGAAAGAAAGCATGGAAAGAGTAGGAATCATATACTTCTGAGTCTCACTTTTGTAAGTTAAAACAAATTTGCTCCATTCTTTCCTCCATGGTAATTGCTTGGTTTTGGATACAACCAACAATGTAGTGTCTCCTCGATAATCTATTTTAACAACACAGAATCTGATTCAGAACTCTCAAGTAAGTTTTCTTTGCCCAGTTCAAGAACAGTTTATTTTATTTATAAATTAGGAATTTCTATTTTGTTCCATTCATTACGTTTTGCTCACCCACTTATAATTGCAAAGAATGCCTTTAAATCCTTCAGGATTATTTGGAAATAAGATCACAGTCTCGCAGATAATATTATCCCGAGAGTGAAGCCAAAATATATTTTCAGACACATCTGTCACTAGTTCTAAGATATCAAAGATGCAATAGTCTGAAATCCAAGGAATGCAGATTTTGGATTTTCGAGAAGAGGTTGGCGAAATTTCTATAGAAAAACAAAAATGGGGCAGCAATTGAAGGTGATTAAGCACCACCAATAACATTTCAACGTTGATGTTAATCTCGACAAGAATCGCGTAGTCAATGAAGGAAATACGCAACAAGTGACGTGGGATAAAACAGGAAGTGTACGGTCATTCAAATGTGGTTTACAACTCGGAGACTATTGGAAGAATCTGGTGAAATATTTTTAAACATGGTATGAAGCGTTCACATTACAGCCCAGGACAGGGAGAAGAGAAAACAGAGGTTGAAATTCAATTTGTAATGAATCTTGTGATGACAGGTATTTGGAATTAATAGACGTTTCGATCAGTAATGGAATGGAAAATGGCTAGAAAATGGAGTTGAGAATCAACATTGGCTACATTGGATAAACGGAGCAGACTGGAAGAGCTAATAATCTGCCTCTGTTGCTGCATTTGATCTTCATGGCGTTAATATTAGCACTCTGAACATCCATCGTATTTGGATAAAGTTTGTGTATCTAATATGAAATATTTCCTCGTGATTCTCACTGGAAAACATGTTGGAAGCATTTTAATTATTTCGACAGCCTGTTTTCTCCTGAGAACAGAGAAGTTCCTATGGTTCATTTCCAAACATGTCTCTCTGTTGCAAAGAGACAAGAAACATGTGTCGAGGGATGCACGAAATCTACAGATGTGATGCTTCGTATCCACTTTTTTGGATTGGCTGGTTAAGACAGCTTCATTTCGGGACTGGAATGGGTGATACTTTCAGTCAATTTTCAGAATTCACACTTGATCTGGCTCACATAGGCCATAAATCCAAAAACTGAACAATTACAGTTTAATCAATGAACATTTGCAACATCCGCATGGAAACTGTCACTTCACATTGTATTCCAGAAACTCCAAATTGTCGGAAAGATCACCAAATGTATTGCTGAAAATGTTACACCACTTCATTCAAGATAGGGGGACTTACATGACCAGATATAACGACAGAAAATTCGCAATAATATCCATAACGTTTTTACACACCTTGGAACTGTTGTAACACATAACTATTCCTGATTATTTTTAGGTGTTTGCCAGAGACTGACATTTCTGTCAACAAAATGAAAATTTTCACGAAAGAGATTTGGCCAAAACAGACAGCGACCATGATGTGTGAAATCATCTGCAGTGATTTAGAAGACATTATTACGTTCTTCGAAATAGATAGGAGTAAGAGAACCGAAGAGTAAGAGTAAGTGGCGACTAGAAATCCTCAGTGGAATGGAAGTAAATTCAACACTGTAAGCAAGCATCAAGTAATGGTATCGGATTGTGAAAACTATGACATACCAATATCAGCCAAAAATTTCTCTTGGTCTACAGCACTGGAGGAAAGTCACGCAGACATACTACATTGGAGAAACTCCACACAGTTTGTCAGCCAAGTCTTGAATCAAACCCAGTTCCCTGGTGCTCTGAGTGAGCATTGCTAACCATTGATCCCATTGAGTCTGCACGAACCTGAAGAACATTCCATCCAAATCCACCCACACCCTGTCACCAATTGTTTTAAATATTGCTAACCACTCTAATCTGCACACGACACAAAAATTTTCCGCATGGTCAATCTGCCTAATACGCAGATTTTTAGATAGCATGGAAATGCTCATAGATACCGGGAGGCTTACAAACTACAAATAGACCATAGTCTAAGCCAGGAATCCAACTCGGGTCCCCAGCGCAGTGTGTCCTCAAATATTTCACCCAACACTCATGGCTCGGAGACTCAGTAGTTCAGTGGTGAGCACTGTTGCCTCACAGTATCAGGAAATTAATTCCTATTCCTCGGGCGAGTATCTGCGTGCAATTTGCGCGTTCTACACGCGTCGACAGATTTCCTTGCACGGTTCAGAGATTTGCAGATTGCGTGAATTAACCATGTAATTTGCCCATAGCGTCAAAGAATGTGCAGGTTAGATGGGGTGCAGTGGCAAGTAAAATGAGCTACTGTTAGAACAAATCATTCACTCTCCACATAAATTGCCCATATAAATAGGAATATGCAATATTATAATTTTGACCCTGTTCATTCTGTAAATACTACTCGGAGTATGCTACAAATGATTGCATCCCATCTGTTCCTATCATTTTTTTTTAAAGCTGATCGACTCGACCTTCTGGTACTTGAACAGGAAAAGGAGGAAAAGCTACCAAAATTAAGCTTGACTTTCATCGATGAACAATTGGAGTGATGTGTAAGTCTTTGAGGTAGAAGATAATTCTACACCTCAATACGGATACTATGAGAAACAACAAAAATTGTTAAATCTGTACAAACAACGGACTCAGCAAAGTATTGTTTTTTTGACAGTTGATGAAATGCGTCCTCATGAATTTTACATCCTGATCTCATCCACGGCCGAGATTAACGCAGAGAAGACTGCTGTCCTGATCCACTCTTCTCTTTGGTCTTTGTCTGATGCAAAACCAGGATTCAGAGTATCAGCATCCCAATGGAAACCGAGCTTTCTCCAAACATTATTGACTCCACTGCAACGACTGGTTTCTTGCCACTTTGAAATATCACTCGACTCTCAACTTTCCTTTGCTCACGAGTTGCTGAAAATGTTATTATTTCCTTTGTTACATGTCGATTTGACGACTGAATCTATCTCCTGGAATAACTCCGAACATCTTGCACATTCAAAATATTTCTTCAATTCTCGTCCTTCGACATCATTCGTAGGGCTTCCATATTTACAGCAATCAAAATGTACACTGAAGTGGTAGAATGAGAACGTGATTGGACCAGTAATCCAGATATAAAGGTTGGTGAACTCAGTTGATATCTCACCATAGTTGCTGCAGGAATTGAAGGTTCATTAACAAATCTGGAATTGCTCTTAGCAATAGCGACCATGGGACCATACCTTAAAAAAAATTGGTTCATTAAGATCCCAATTCATTAAATAAAATCTCCTAGGCCTTATACAAACTGCGCAGGTATTTTCTAAAGTTGCTGTAGAATTGCCGCATGAGCCATTCAATTTGTGGGCAATTAGAGTCTGGCGAAAAGTGCTGATGTCTCCATTTTGTGAACAAAACAGAGTTGGGTGGCTCGGTGATTCCATGGTGAGCACTCCTGCCTCACAGCACCAGGGACCTGGGTTTGATTCCCCCCTCGGTCAACTGTCTGTGTGGAGTTTCCACATTCTCACTGTGTCTGCGTGGCTTTCCTTTGCGCGCTTTGGTTTCCTCAAACAATCCAAACATGTGCAGGTCAGGTGAATTGGCCATGCTACATTACCCACAGTGTGAGGTACATTAGTCAGGGTTAAATGTAGGGGAGTGAGTTTGGGTGGGTTACTGTTCAGAGGGGCGGTGAGGGCATGGTTGGTCGAGGGGCCTGTTTGCACACCGCACAGAATTTAATCTAATTTGGAAGACGTTCTTGTTGTTGTTTAATACTAGTCTCTTCTGTATCCTACTTTTCTACTGTCTGATTGATGGCAGTCAATGGCAGTTACGTCAACAACAATAAAAGATTTTCCATGTTTTTAATATGTCTGCTGATCCGATCGTTATCACAATCGTTGAGTTTCATGCTCATCTCATGGAGGACAAGAGATCTTTGTTTAATCTCTACTGCTAATACTTCGTATGCACGAAGTCAAGATGGAAGCTCTGGCACAGGTTAATGGATTGATTGGCAAGCTGCAGACCAGGTGGATCGTCCAGAAAGCTCAGCGTTGTGAGTGGAGAGGATAGAAAATCTTTGCATAAAAACTCACAGAGACAAGTGTTATTGCAAGTGTCAGATTTTGCATGGGATTTTGTTGGTTAAAAGTCTCCAGTACAAGGTTTCATTCATAGAATGCAAAGAAGGAATGCAAAGAGTTAGCTTATTACAGATGAGATAATCTGTTAACTCAGGGAAGTGCACACCTGTAATTATGTCAGAGAATGCACACTCACTAACCAAATTTGCGCAATACATGCCTGACCTGTCCACAGTCAAGCAAAGGTATCTGAGAATTATTGTGGCAGCAATTCACACTCTGTCCAATGGAACGTAAAAACGTTTATGCTCATGGTAACACGATTATTTTGGTGAACATTTCTTTCTGAGATGTATTATCTGTCCATCACAGATGGTGCCTTCATAAGGAGACAAGAGAACGCTTGATGAAATGTTGCACCTGCTAATGCTGGAGCATCCCTCTCTGATTGGGGAAAAGGCTGCTGTTGAATAAGTGTGCATATATCTTTCCTGGTGGATGGTTTAGAAAGGGAGAGATTTGGTAGCATAGAATGTGTCACCTATGTACACAGACAATATTTTTCTGAGTGGGAGAAGCAGAGAACATACATAAAATTTCTGATCTACGTTACACGATCCGAACTCTACTGTTCTAACACAGTAAGTATATATTTTTTACACTATTATGGACATCGTGTCAATCAGTATCAGGATGACAAAATTAACAGCTGTGTTTTCAAGAATGGTAAGTTGAAATTTTATTCCATTACCAAACCTGTGATCACCAGTTTCATTTCACCACTCTTTTGCTGTATTCTGCTTTCAACGTGAAAAAATTTATAACAACAACTACCAATTCCTTCTCGAAATCTTGAGGAAGTCCTTTAAGTATATTAAAGGAAAAATGAAAACGAGAGAGAATAGAACCCTTTGTGGACCAATGGACATGTATGTGCAGAACTGCAGGATATGAGCGAGGTTCCCAATGATTATTTCTCCTCTGTGATCACCATGGAGGAAGACGTGATGACTTAGAAACTTAGGGAAGATGGCATGATGGCTTGGGGACAGTCTCTATCGCAGTAGATAAGCTTTTGTGTATATTAGCATGCATGAAGATAAATGTCCTCGTCCTGACCAGATATATCCAAAAATATTGCAAGGAGCTAGAGAAGAAATTTCAAGGAACCTACCTGATATTTTTGCGTCATTGGTAGACAGGGGTGAAGACCGAGATGGCTGGAGTGTAGCGAATTTGGACCCATTATTGAAGATGAGCTGCAAAGAGATGGCTTAAAATAAGCTCAACATCTGAGTTGGGTAAGTTACTAGAGACGTTTCGGAGAGATAAGATGTACATGCCGTTGGAAATACAAGATTTGTCAGCATGGTTTTGCGTGGTGAGAGATCATGCCTCACAAATATGCTCGAGTTCTTTGATGAAGTGAACAGGAATGTTGACAAAGGCAAGGCGGCTTATGATGCCACATGGTGGGTGTCACGGTGGCACAGTGGTTAGCACTGCTGCCTCGCAGCGCCAGAGACCCGGGTTCAATTCCCGACTCAGGCGACTGACTGTGTAGAGTTTGCAGTTCTCCCTGTGGCTGCGTGGATTCCCTCCCACAGTCCAAAGATGTGCAGGTCACGCGAATTGGCCATGCTACATTGCCCGCAGTGTGATGTAAAGAGGCGAAAGGATGGGTAGCGCTTCGGTGGATCAGTGTGGACTTGTTGGGCCGAAGGGCCTGTTCCCACACTGTAAGTAATCTAATCTAAGTCTACATGGATTTCAACATCGTATTTGATACGTTTCCATCTGCTAGGCAACTCTGGCAGACTAGATCGCGTGGAATACAGGATAAGTTGGAAAATATCGACGCAAACTTGGCTTATTGGTAGGAAGCAGAGGGTATTCGTGTCAAACCAAGTGCAGAGAAATGGGATAATTGTGGACAGAACCTTTGCTCGGCATGGGATAGTTTGGACCAAAGAGCTGTAGGACTTTGTGACTCTCAGTGCAGGATGACCCAGAAGTCAACGAGTTAGAAGAAGACATATTGGCAAGGGTTAATGAGGATACCGAATGAGCATTAACTTTTCGTCATTGGTTGCTCTTTAGAATGTGGTGGTGAACATCTTCTTTGAATTGTTGCAGTGCCTTTGGTGAAGAGCAAGTTCCAGGATTTTCCCTCAGTGACATCAGAGGAATTGTGATTGATTTGTCGGTGTCGATGGTGACTGCTGTGGAAGGGAACTTGCAGTTGGTGATGTGCAAGTGCAACTGAAGACATTGTCATTCTCCATGGAAGTCGAAGTCAATAGGAAGTTACTGTTTAATGTTACTTTTCACATTCACACCTTGTTGAATTTCTGTCATGCGGTTTGCACATTGTTCTTATAGAGTACCATGAAATAAATGGCAAATGGTGGTGTATTTGCTGCCAATCAAATGACCTGTTTTATCGAATGTTGTCGAAGTTGACTGACCGAGGCAAATCAAGAATCATCGGGAGGCCGTCAGGATTGGCCATGCACGAGGCTCTTCATATAATAACAGAATTATGACAGATAAAAAAAGGCCATTCGCCCCATCAAGTCTGCACACACTGCACACAGTTCCACTGTCTACCACATCGTTGTAATCCGACAGTGGAGCTTTTGCCAAAACTAAACATCCAAGCATGCAGTTCAGTGGACACTGTTGGACACATCGTGATATTGGTAACGCAATGAGCCTGCACATATTTGGACTGTTGGGGGAATCTACAGACACAAGGATAATTTACAATCTCGACACAGACAGTCGCCGAAATCGAACCCAGTTAGTTATCCCTGAACTGAATTTAAATTGAATTGAACTGAATTAGCATTACGATCACATGATCTGGACAGAGAAGAATTGTTTGCAAGTCACCACATAATATGTATAAGTCACCAAGATACAGATATTTATGTATTTGTTACTAAATATAAAGAAAAATCTGTCGTATGAATAAGTCGGAAAGTAAAATCATTCCTGTGCAGCTCCTCGCCTTCTTTCATGCATATTTCATTGAACCAGTGTCGAACGCCTTCCATTGCTGTTGTTGCAAATTGGCTCTGCCGAGCTATGAGGTTGTAGTTTTTTTGGAGAAAAGTTCTCTGTTGATACTTCTATGTGCCACTGCACTGATGCCCCGTTTTGTTTTTCGAGATCTGTTCCGAGTCCATCTCATTTAGCATGACAACTGTACACAATACAACGCAGTTATTCTCACTATGACAATGAATTGTGCTATGATAACATGCCTGTTCACTGGTCTCTCTTACAAATAATGTCATGGCGAGGTCCATTTGCAGCAGACAACTTCGTGAGGAGGAGGTCAATTATATTTTTCCATCTTACTGTCACCCCATTGCGTGCGATCCCAGCTCTCTTTTCAATTCGGGCTCAGCATGGACGAGTACTGATTTAATTGGTTGATGAGGATCCCTTGCAAATGTTGACCTGATGCCATGAGACTTCATGAACTCCAGAGTCAATGTTCCGTACAGTGAGATAAAATCATCCTTGACTGAGATCCTGCGTCACAAACTCTGCTGGATATGATCGAAAAATAGGAAATAAATAGCTGACAGAAGATGATGGAGGTGTTTGAAATATTTGATTACGTGCATATGGCAATGTCAGGCTCATTTCTGACTCGCCTGTGAAACAGTTTCTTCAATCTGGATCTAACCGTCAGATACAACGTCATGCAAATTCCACAGGGATGGATTTTCTGTTGTTGTTTTTATACCGTATTTGATGCAATGTATCTGTCTGGTATCAGTTGAGAACATACTGAACATTTGTGAAACCATTTCGAACTGCAGTTAAAAGTCGATCACATATCTCAGGGCAATCATAAAGGGACATTAAATACTATATTTCCTGTGCACCCACATTCCTGAACATAATAAAGGAAAACATATTGTCTTTGATCCTAATATCCCTTATTTCAGTTCAATTTATAGATCGCCAAAGTGCGTCGAGGAGAAAGACTGCTGAAAGCAATTAAAGTTTGGTCTTTTTTCAAAGTAAAACATAACAAACAGCATCGAAAAACAATTCCGGTAACTACCAATGAAAAAGGGCAGAAAACCAGGAATTTGCTTTGAATAACTCAAACCTCTCTTACAGACAAACTAGTTATGTTAAATACTGAAAGTTTGTCTTTTTCATATGTAAGGGATCACTAATCATAAATATAGATTACATTTGGGGGTTAATTGTTCTGTTCAATGTTGCTACATACATTCAGAAAGAACTAGTCTATTCAAGCGTTTCATAAATTCTTGGGACGGATGCATGAAACCGAAATCGGATGTTAGTCATCTTGTCAAAATGCTCCTGTAAAAT